>NC_083573.1:46140841-46348341 GCF_027579695.1 Neoarius graeffei
GAGGAGTGATTGAGAGACAGAGGGAGGGAGGGAGGGAGGGAGGGAGTGGAGGAGTGAGTGAGTGAAGCAGTGAGTGAATGGAAGAGTGAGTGAGTGAGTGAGTGAGTGAGTGAGTGAGTGAATGGAGGAGTAAATGGAGGAGTGATTGAGAGACAGGAGTGAGGGAGGGAGTGGAGGAGTGAGTGAGTGAGTGAGTGAGTGAGTGAGTGAGTGAGTGAGTGGAGGAGCGAGTGAATGGAGGAGTGAGTGAGTGAGTGAGTGAGTGGAGGAGTAAATGGAGGAGTGATTGAGAGACAGGAGTGAGGGAGGGAGTGGAGGAGTGAGTGAGTGAGTGAGTGAGTGAGTGAGTGAGTGAGTGAGTGAGTGAGTGAATGGAAGAGTGAGTGAGTGAGTGAGTGAGTGAGTGAGTGAGTGAGTGAATGGAGGAGGGAGGGAGGGAGGGAGGGAGGGAGTGGAGGAGGGAGTGAGTGAGTGAGTGAATGGAGGAGTAAATGGAGGAGTGATTGAGAGACAGAAGGAGTGAGGGAGGGAGTGGAGGAGTGAGTGAGTGAGTGAGTGAGTGAGTGAGTGAGTGAGTGAGTGAAGCAGTGAGTGAATGGATGAGTGAGTGAGTGAGTGAGTGAGTGAGTGAGTGAGTGAGTGGAGGAGCGAGTGAATGGAGGAGCGAGTGAGTGAGTGAGTGAATGGAGGAGTGATTGAGAGACAGAAGGAGCGAGGGAGGGAGTGGAGGAGTGAGTGAGTGAGTGAGTGAGTGAGTGAATGGAAGAGTGAGTGAGTGAGTGAGTGAATGGAGGAGTGAGTGAGTAAATGGAAGAATGAGTGAGAGACAGAAGGAGGGAGGGAGGGAGGGAGGGAGGGAGGGAGGGAGGGAGGGAGGGAGTGAGTGAGTGGAGGAGTGAGTGAGTGAGTGAGTGAGTGAGTGAGTGAGTGGAGGAGGGAGGGAGGGGAGGAAGGAGGGAGGGGAGGAAGGAGTGAGTGAGTGGAGGAGTGAGTGAGTGAGTGAGTGAGTGAGTGAGTGTATGGAGGAGTGAGTGAGTGAGTGAGTGAGTGAGTGAGTGAGTGGAGGAGTGAGTAAATGAGTGAGTGAAGCAGTGAGTGAATGGAGGAGCAAGTGAATGGAGGAGTGAGTGAGTGAGTGAGTGAGTGAGTGAGTGAGTGAGTGAGTGAGTGAGTGAGTGAAGCAGTGAGTGAGTGAGTGAGTGAGTGAGTGAGTGGAGGAGTGGGTGAGTAAATGGAGGAGTGATTGAGAGACAGAGGGAGGGAGGGAGTGAGTGGAGGAGTAAATGGAGGAGTGATTGAGAGACAGAGGGAGGGAGGGAGTGGAGGAGTGAGTGAGTGAAGCAGTGAGTGAATGGAAGAGTGAGTGAGTGAGTGAGTGAGTGAGTGAGTGAGTGAGTGAGTGAGTGAGTGAGTGGAGGAGTAAATGGAGGAGTGATTGAGAGACAGAAGGAGGGAGGGAGTGGAGGAGTGAGTGAGTGAGTGAGTGAGTGAGTGAGTGAGTGAGTGAGTAAATGGAGGAGTGATTGAGAGACAGAAGGAGGGAGGGAGTGGAGGAGTGAGTGAGTGAAGCAGTGACCGAATGGAAGAGTGAGTGAGTGAGTGAGGGAGGGAGTGAGTGGAGGAGTGAGTGAGTGAGTGTATGGAGGAGTGAGTGTATGGAAGAGTGAGTGAGTGAGTGAGTGAGTGAGTGAGTGAGTGAGTGGAGGAGCAAGTGAATGGAGGAGTGAGTGAGTGAGTGAGTGAGTGAGTGAGTGAGTGAGTGAGTAAATGGAGGAGTGATTGAGAGACAGAAGGAGGGAGGGAGGGAGTGGAGGAGTGAGTGAGTGAAGCAGTGACCGAATGGAAGAGTGAGTGAGTGAGTGAGTGAGGGAGGGAGGGAGGGAGGGAGGGAGGGAGGGAGTGGAGGAGGGAGGGAGTGAAGCAGTGACCGAATGGAAGAGGGAGGGAGGGAGGGAGTGAGTGAGTGAGTGAGTGAGTGAGAGTGGAGGAGTGAGTAAATGAGTGAGTGAAGCAGTGAGTGAATGGAGGGAGTGGAGGAGTGAGTGAGTGAAGCAGTGAGTGAATGGAAGAGTGAGTGAGTGAGTGAGTGAGTGAGTGAGGGAGGGAGGGAGGGAGGGAGTGGAGGAGGGAGGGAGTGAAGCAGTGACCGAATGGAAGAGGGAGGGAGGGAGGGAGGGAGGGAGGGAGTGAGTGAGTGAGTGAGTGAGTGAGTGAGAGTGGAGGAGTGAGTAAATGAGTGAGTGAAGCAGTGAGTGAATGGAGGAGCAAGTGAATGGAGGAGTGAGTGAGTGAGTGAGTGAGTGAGTGAGTGGAGGAGTGGGTGAGTAAATGGAGGAGTGATTGAAAGACAGAAGGAGGGAGGGAGGGAGTGGAGTGAGTGAATGAGTGAAGCAGTGACCGAATGGAAGAGGGAGGGAGGGAGGGAGGGAGTGGAGGAGTGAGTGAGTGAGTGAGTGAGTGAGTGTATGGAAGAGTGAGTGAAGGGAAGAGTGAGTGAGTGAGTGAGTGAGTGAGTGAGTGAGTGAGTGAGTGAGTGAGTGAGTGGAGGAGTGAGTAAATGAGTGAGTGAAGCAGTGAGTGAATGGAGGAGCAAGTGAATGGAGGAGTGAGTGAGTGAGTGAGTGAGTGAGTGAGTGAGTGAGTGAGTGAGTGAGTGGAGGAGTGAGTGAGTGAGTGAGTGAGTGAGTGAGTGAGTGAGTGAGTGGAGGAGTGGGTGAGTAAATGGAGGAGTGATTGAAAGACAGAAGGAGGGAGGGAGGGAGGGAGGGAGGGAGGGAGGGAGTGGAGTGAGTGAGTGAGTGAAGCAGTGACCGAATGGAAGAGGGAGGGAGGGAGGGAGGGAGGGAGGAGTGAGTGAGTGAGTGAGTGAGTGTATGGAAGAGTGAGTGAAGGGAAGAGTGAGTGAGTGAGTGAGTGAGTGAGTGAGTGAGTGAGTGAGTGGAGGAGTGAGTGAGTGAGTGAGTGAGTGAGTGAGTGAGTGAGTGAGTGAGTGGAGGAGTGGGTGAGTAAATGAAGGAGTGATTGAAAGACAGAAGGAGGGAGGGAGTGGAGGAGTGAGTGAGTGAGTGAGTGAGTGAGTGAGTGAGTGAGTGAATGGAGGAGTAAATGGAGGAGTGATTGAGAGACAGAAGGAGGGAGTGAGTGGAGGAGTGAGTGAGTGAGTGAGTGAGTGAGTGAGTGAGTGAGTGAGTGAGTGAGTGAGTGAGTGAGTGAATGGAGGAGTGATTGAGAGACAGAAGGAGGGAGGGAGGGAGGGAGTGGAGGAGTGAGTGAGTGAAGCAGTGACCGAATGGAAGAGTGAGTGAGTGAGTGAGTGAGTGAGTGAGTGAGTGAGGGAGTGGAGGAGTGAGTGAGTGAAGCAGTGACCGAATGGAAGAGTGAGTGAGTGAGTGAGTGAGTGAGTGAGTGAGTGAGTGAGTGAGGGAGGGAGGGAGGGAGGGAGGGAGGGAGGGAGTGGCAGAGTAAGTGAGAGAAGCCAAGAGATGAAGGGACTGAATATACAAGAATGTACATCTAGTGGGAAACCTAAAGCTCCGAGGCTGCTCGGGCCTGAAACCTGATCTGCTCCCTTGACAAGGGTAAATAATGAAGAGGAGAGAATCACAGCGCTGCTGGAGAGGCATAGAGCACTCACACACACACACACACACACACACACACACACTAACCTTTACCTACTTTCCTTTACTTACTCCCAAGATAAATGTAAAGATTTCAGCTTGAAAACCTCTGTTTGTGTTTAACTTTTAGCCTTAAAGTTAAACACAAACACGCTTTTTTTTTTTGCAAGGTTGTGTAAACTAATACAGTTCCATAGTTAGTAAAATTTTGAAAATTTCAACCATTATCTGAAAAAAAAACCAGCAGGAACCATTTCATTGTTTCAAGTGTTCGCACTTCTAAAGCACCATGTGTATGTGACTGGAGTCAGATGTGGAATTTGTCTCTAAATTTGAACTTTGGATTTCTCCCTGTTTTCATCACGGTAATTGTGGTTTTGTGGTTTGTTTGGTTTTGTCCTAAAATGACCAGCCCTCTAACTGATATGGGGCTTAAAGTGTGCGAGTGATAGGAGGGATTAGAGGAGTTAGGTAGAGGGCAGCAAAAATATTATTTTAACCACATAGTTATGCGTTTTAAACTTCATGTACACATGCTAATCAAAGACAGACGTCAAATGAAGTCTCAGACGGCCCATGTGGCTGGTTTTGTGTGTGTGTGTGTGTGTGTGTGTGTGTGTGTGTGTGTGTGTGTGTGTGTGTGTGTGTGTGTGTGTGTGTGTGTTCATTCACTGGAGTGTTCATATAATATTACTGTCATTATAAGGGACCAAACTATTCTATTCTGACATTGTGGTGAAATGTTTCTAGTTCCCATAAACAACAATTTACACAAAGTATGCAGCTTTTTGTAAAAAAAAAAAAAAACCAGCTGAAGTTAAGCCTTGGGGTAAAAATAGTATATAACTATTTGAAAAAAAACCATCCCATATATATATATATATATATATATATATATATATATATATATATATATATATATATATACACACAGTGCTGAGCGTAAATGAGTTACACCCCCTTTGAAAAGTAACATTTTAAACAATATCTCAATGAACACAAACAATTTCCAAAATGTTGACAAGACAAAATTTAATATAACATCTGTTTAACTTATAACGTAAAAGTAAGGTTAATAATATAAACTTAGATTACACATTTTTCAGTTTTACTCAAATTAGGGTGGTGCAAAAATGAGTACACCCCACAACAAAAACTACTACATCTAGTACTTTGTATGGCCTCCATGATTTTTAATGACAGCACCAAGTCTTCTAGGCATGGAATGAACAAGTTGGCGACATTTTGCAACATCAATCTTTTTCCATTCTTCAACAATGACCTCTTTTAGTGACTGGATGCTGGATGGAGAGTGATGCTCAACTTGTCTCTTCAGAATTCCCCAAAGAAAATAATTTCTTTACACCACAAAGGTGAAGGCTACAAGAAGACCAGAAAAGCTTTACTTATCAGTCAGAATACTGTAGCAAAAGTGGTACAAAAATTTAAGAAAGATGGAACTGCAACCATCTCAGAGACGTCCAGGTCGTCCACGGAAGTTAACACCTCGACAGGAGCGTCTTCTGATGAGAAGGGTTGAAGAAAATTGGCATGCAAGTTCACTGCAGTTATCTAAAGAAGTAGAAAGCCAAACTGGGGTGACTTTTTCCCGTGACACAGTATGGCGTACACTGCAGAGGAATGGCATGCATGGATGCTGTCCACGAAAGAAGCCTCTCCTAAAGCCCAGGCACAAAAAAGCCCACCTAGAGTTTGCCAGGGCCCATGCTGACAAAGATGAAGACTACTGGGACTCTATACTCTGGAGTGATGAGACCAAGATAGATGTTTTTGGAACTGATGGCTTCAAAACTGTATGGCGTCGCAAAGGTGAGGAATACAAAGAAAAATGCATGGTGCCTACAGTGAAACATGGTGGTGGCAGTGTCCTTATGTGGGGCTGCATGAGTGCTGCTGGTGTCGGGGAGCTGCATTTCACTGATGGCATCATGAATTCACAGACGTATTGCTCTATACTGAAAGAGAAGATGCTATCATCACTCCGTGCCCTTGGTTGTCGTGCACTTTTCCAACATGACTAAACACACATCTAAGGCCACTGTTGGATTTCTGAAGAAGAACAGGGTGAAAGTGATTCAGTGGCCAAGTATGTCTCCTGATCTGAACCCAATCGAACACCTATGGGGAATTCTGAAGAGACAAGTTGAGCATCACTCTCCATCCAGCATCCAGTCACTAAAAGAGGTCATTGTTGAAGAATGGAAAAAGATTGATGTTGCAAAATGTCGCCAACTTGTTCATTCCATGCCTAGAAGACTTGGTGCTGTCATTAAAAATCATGGAGGCCATACAAAGTACTAGATGTAGTAGTTTTTGTTGTGGGGTGTACTCATCTTTGCACCACCCTAATTTGAGTAAAACTGAAAAATGTGTAATCTAAGTTTATATTATTAACCTTACTTTCACGTTATAAGTTAAACAGATGTTATATTAAACTTTGTCTTGTCAACATTTTGAAAATTGTTTGTGTTCATTGAGATATTGTTTAAAATGTTACTTTTCAAAGGGGGTGTACTCATTTATGCTGAGCACTGTATATATATATATATATATATATATATATATATATATATATATATATATATATATATATTAGTGTGTATATATATATATATATATATATATATATATATATATATATATATATATATATATGTGTGTGTGTGTGTGTGTGTGTGGATAGATAGATAGATAGATAGATAGATAGATAGATAGATAGATAGATAGATAGATAGATAGATAGATAGATAGATAGATAGATAGATTCACCTGATAGCATGTTATCACTTTTGATAGGGGGGAATTTGAGGGTCATCTCATGCTTGTGGCGGTGGATCATTAGATGGTCTTCTGTGGGGAAACGCTGTTAGACAGAGAAACAAGTCAGTCTAAAAGCAGTTGTGAGTTAAGTCATGGCTAAAAACAGATGGTGGCTTTGCTTTGCCTTTATAGTTTTGGCACAAGGCTTTGAAATATCCTGAAATGGCACGGACACTTACAAATTGCATTCAAAATAATTGGCACACTTCAGAGAGCTTAGAGTAAGGGTGATCGGACGCTTCACTGTGGAAAGATCTATAACTGGTCATGGTGCAAAAATGTTTTCTCACTGCTAGCGTCATAAACTAGACGTGGCTATTTTTTCTTTGCTCTTATCGGACACAATCATTTATAGCATGAGAATGTAGCTTTAGGCCACAAACATTTAGAGCAATCTTTAATTATCAGCAATCCACTGACGGCTTGTTAGACCGGTGCAACTCATGACCCAGGGCTATAAACATCTTTATAATGAATTAGGAAGGAATTCATATTTTATGGGCCTTTTACCCAGATTATTACACATATAAAATATACTGCAAAAGAAACATAAACTATGATGTGCTACGATGCGGGTTCCTTTTTATCAACACGCCAAGAAATAGTGACCCACACATCTAAGAAAATATACTGGCTTCACGTGTTAAAAAGGCCCAAGGGAAACAGCTTTCTTAGCAAGGTAGCATTTCACTGTTTTCTGTGCAGCAGTGTTTCTCTTTGAGAGAGCCTCTATCAAGTTACTGATGCGTTCATCCCCGCCATTGTGTAGTCAGACTTACCTGAGAGCAGCCTGGAGCGCTGCAAACGAACGGCCTTTCCTGCTCGGAGTTCATCTCTTGCTCCAGCTCCTCATAAACCTGAAAGCAAGCGTGTAGAAAGAAATGAGCTTCTTGGCTCTGTGTCGCATTGTGCTTGCATCGTGTGCCGGCGATATGCTGTGCTACCTGGTTGGGATTTTCTTATCAGAATCTCAGAGGTGAGTATTCAGTTGCCTGTGCCTGCGTGCGTTGCTGAGGTTAAGGTCATGTTGGGCTAGAGCTGAGAGAAGGAGGAAGGATCGGGAGCACGGTTTACTGGCCCGAGGTGTCACACTGCCTCTGTGTCTCCATGGTGCTGCTGCTGCTGCTGACTACAGCACAAGTGTGTAAATTATCCACCAGCTACCCAGAACGCAACCCGGTACCCAGATAGCAACAGCAACAAGGGCTGCGTATCAACAAACTGCCACTCACTCGGCGTTATCCTGACCCCTCAACTCTGCTGTCCTCTCAGTCATGGCTTTAGTAGCAGGAATGAGGTCAGCTTGGCAAGCGACCGCTAATAATGGTAAATACTGCAGGCTCTATCCATTCGAGTAATAATCAATGTGACTATCAAACAGACAGTGGCGCGTAGAGTAAATAATATGTCACAAAACAATGGCAAAACTTCCAATGATTTCTAGCGGTCATCTTACAAGTGCTTAATAATTCCAACTCATCAGTGACGAGCGTTCTTTCTGCTCGCTATGTCATTCCCTATTTATGCCGACGTCTATGTTCAGTGCCATGATTCTACTCTGATGACAGTCTGACAATGAAATCGTATGTCAGTGGTTCTGTTCCCCACATGAGGTGTGTAAACAGACTTAATGGAAGTGTGTTTGCCTGCAGTTTTCTTACAGATACATAGTTGCTGTCATGGAGCTCATGACTTTAAGCTGTGAAATAGGTGGGTCAGCATGTGTGCCCCAGGGGAGAAGAGGATAGTTCTATTTCCAGAGATGATGAAATTGGAAGGACTTTGTGTGTAACTCAAATCGCCTGGCCCTCTTCGCACATTAGGGGTCTTATGCAACTCAGTGACCGCATATCTATGATTAGACCCCAAGGATAAATCCCCAATGGGGTACGAGTTAGGAAGTACTGGGGAGCTTTTTTATAATGCTGCATCACGATATATAATCATTTTCCAAAAAATGTTTTTTCTTGAATTCACTTTTTCACAGTTTCCAATTTGGGCATTAAACACTGTTCGCTCTCATGCTTCATTTCAGTAACAGCACCACAGTCTAGAAAAGCCTAATGAGTAGCTGTCTTAATAAAGCATGACAGCCTGAGTCAAGTCCTCCATATACAATAGTAAAACCAGACTAATGGTCGCGGGCTAGAATATGTATTGACACGCTGGTTAGACAGCTAACAAACAACTAGCTTTCCAAATACATGGAAAATAAACATGTTAGGAGCTAAGAGACATGAAAAAGGAGGCACATAGAGCTCTCTTCAGCGCTCTTCAGGTTAGGTCTCTCTGGGGACACACAACTTCGACTGCATGAACACTTTCATACACAATTTGCATATGATTTTTTTTTTTTTCTGATGGGTCTCGCCAACTATTTCCTCTCATGCAGTCAAAACATTCAAATTTGGCGTTATGTTAGCCAGAGCAGTTTTTCCTTAGTGACGGGCCGACAGGCAGAACCCCTCCAGCCAGGCCCCAACCCACGGCATTATGGGTTTCGTGCTCTGGTCTCGATATAGTGTTTCTGTCCAAGAACCAGAGTGATGAGAACCAACAACATGAATTCGCTCTCTTTCTCTATCAGGATTTCTGTCTGTCGCACATCATTTTCTCCTTTCTCCAATTACTCTAATCTCTTATGTATGTTTTATTTCTTTTTTATATAAGACTGAATGTACATCTTATCGTCCTTACACCATTATCATTTTATTTATTTGGTATTTGTTATCACGTTGTCTGTTATCACCCAAACGAGGACGGGTTCCTTTTTGAGTCTGGTTCCTCTCGAGGTTTCTTCCTCGTGTCGTCTGAGGGATTTTTTCCTTGCCACCGTCGCCACAGGCTTGCTCATTGGGGATAGATTAGGGATAAAATTAGCTCATGTTTAAAGTCGTTAAAATTCTGTAAAGCTTCTTTGTGACAATGTCTATTGTTAAAAGCGATATAAAAATAAACTTGACTTATCCCAGATATATCAGGCAGCTTGTGTGTTCAGGCTGGTACCGGAAGCGGCTTGCTGGGTTACACTGTGTAATTTAATTGACCATCAGACAGATTGATAAATTGGGCAATAATCATCAGACTTCTGCTGAAATCTAGCCAAGAGTGCACCTGAAAAAATGGAGCAAGTCCATCCATATCATAAGCGCAAGAGGCTGCTTGTACGAGGCTGCTGGTAAGCTTTCTTCTGCCATATCATGAAGTGTATATAAGGCTCAAACCCTTCAGACGTGCCGTAAAGGAGACTTGGTTATTTTGGTGCAGAGTATCACAGCAGGGTTACAAACAGCACAGCAGAGGGTGCAAACTGATCAGTCCACAACATACAGCTGCTTCACCCCACGTTCATGCTCGTGTGTGTGGCTACACATTCAGCATGTCCCAAGTACACCCCGAAGCCTGTCATCACAGCAGTTCAGACTGATCTATAACTCTGTACTTGGTTGCCTGTTCTGACCTCCAACATGAACACGCTCACTTCCCTTTCTCTGTCACATCTTTTAGACACTCGAAACTATCTGACTCCACCCGACGACCTGGGCCTGCGTGTAATGTCACATTGCTGGAGACTCGACCGTACCATTCAGGGTAAAGGGGGCAATTGACTTTGCTTTTGCTGATATGTTTTCATTTAGCAGAGGAAATTTAGTTATGTGTCACAGTAAGTGGGTCCCGATGTGGGAACACATGAGGTTTAGCGAAGCGGAGTACAGTTTCATGAGGAACTTTTGCTCTTAAGGTTCAAGCAAAAATTCAGGTTCAAGAGAGAATTCAAACAGTATGATGAGGGAGGAGGCGAGTGGAGGCTTCAGCATGCACAAACTTGCACTGCAATTCAACCCCCCCCAAAAGAACACACACACACACACACACACACACACGCACACGACTCTCTAGGCCTTTGACAGCACAAGTTCAAGGTTGGATCAGCGCAAGCCTGGGGGAAAGGAATAAGGCTCACACAGGCAATGCACTTATTGTCAAGAAACCTTCATAATGAACAGATGAAGGGGCCCCACACCGGCCACCTTCAATCAGTACCAATCACTTTACCTCCTCAAACTTAAACTTAGACAACTGCTAAGAACTTGTGTTTTATTTAATATCTTTGTTAACACAGACTCCATAGAATGCACTGTGTAACTGTTTCCTATGTGTACAAATATTTGCTCATCAAGCAAATTAAATTTGAACACGACTACATGAAAACAAAGTGAAAAAGGCAGATGAAAGAATGTGTGTGAGCTGCCTTCGGCTACACTGATAGCGTTGAAGGTTGCCAAACTTCTATTACCAAAGGTAGTCACATTTCCAGTTTAACTCCTGAAACAAAGACATCTCATGTATTTTTTTAGGTTTACATTTCCTTTTGAAAGTATAAAAGAGTATATGAAGTACAGAAACTTATAGGCTCTGTTAGGTTTTGATTTGATTTGTGTCAACAAACTTTTTTGCTGGTGTAGTTAAGAACTAATTCGCATCAGCCCCTTCCTCAAAAATGAATTATATATATATATATATATAATAGAAATATAACAAATTTGATTATAAACTCAAAGCCAGGACAGAGAAATTCTTATTTTTGATTATCTATTAACATTCAAAATCATCCACTCATCCCACATATCATTACATTTAGGTTTTACAGTAATTTTACAACTTACTCAAATTATGTTTTTTCGGATTTATGTTTTGTTTTTTTACAATACTAACCTGACGCTTCTCAAACGACACGTTAAGGTCTTAAACTCCCAGGATCCATCGGCCGATCCAGACTAACTTTTCTTGCACACAAAACTACATATGTTGTCATATTCACTGTCTGAAAGTATTGAATAATTCATAGTAATGAATAATAATAATAATAATAAGTGAATAAAATGCTTTATGATGAGTAAGTGAATAATAAGCAGAAAGTGTAAGAGTAAGGCAAAACAAAAAACAAATAAATGATCACTCCTTAGACATTATTATTATTATTATTATTATTATTATTATGCATTAACATGCATTTATATTCAGGCATTAGATTAAAACAGAATGGTGTTATTATTGTTATTATTATTCTATGTTGTAATAATAATAATAATAATAATAATAATAATAATAGTTATTATTATTATAGGTCGTGAAAATATTTATTTTGTCTGTTAAACCTAAGGACACTAGTAAGTCTACAGACAGCGTGTGTATGGATTAAAGCATGGTTTGTGCCTGGAGCTTTTAGTGCTTGCTCAGCACAAGTCTCCTGAATCCTTCACCATCTCAGTGCTTAATCAAATACTCCGACTGGCCTGCAGAATGACGTAATGCCCTGAGGCATAGCACTTTTTATGGACAAATAGTGTAGAAACTACAAGCGTGAATAGTTTCAAATACAAAGACGAGCTAAGTGTTCTATGGGAACGGGAGGCTTTCCTGCGTCCACGTTCATTCTTTAGAGTGTGTCAGTCAGGAAAGCTGAGGCGGTGGAGCTCCATGTGAGATGGAGAGCTTTTTAATGCAGAGCAGGCGGGTCCGAAAACCATGTACCGGTCACACGTTGCACAAACACTTCACACTTCACTATTGTTAAACCCACAGGAACCTGAAGTCCTCACACACACACACACACACACACACACACAGAGAGCTCGAGCGCAGTGGCTGTCTGGTGCTGTCACAGCTCGAGACGCGCAAAGAGCCACGGACAAGCGCTCGCGCACAGTGAACTTGTGAGCGCGAGCTGTTTTCTCGAGCTGCACCAGGGGCTCCAGACGGACGCGCGCGCAACTCAGACATCCTGAAGCAAACAAGGCGAGACCTGTTCCGGTCTGGTCCATGCTGCAAATCCAACAGGCGCACTGTTTACTCACACTTTGAACACAAGTTCGCGCGCGCATTCCGTTACACAGAAACTTCAAACGCGTTCAAACTTGTCACTTCACTCGAGCTCACTCAGGACAACAGCCGTTATACCGGGACTCGGATCGGATCGGATCGGATCGGATCGCATCCCAGCCTGCAAGCGCGCACGCGCGTGCGCTTTCTACATCTGCAAATGAAAAGACGAAGGCAGCGGCATCGCGGCTCTCCAAACTACTTACCGCAGAAGTGCAGAGAAGATGCAGCGCCCTTTCTGAACGAACCACGTTGGACTGAGCAAAGATTACAATACGATCTATTTAGAGAAGCATTACGTCACCCTCTGGTGACGTCGCGTGGGATTCCTGAACTTCTAAATCACTGCGGTCCCGTTTAGAGGCGGGGCGGGGCGGGGCGGCGCGACGCGGGGCGGGGCCACCAGGGATACGATCCAAACCGCATACTACCCTACTAAAGAGGGTGTCAAAACAGGAGGCCACAACAGCCAGTGCACATTGTAGGTTGTTGAATGTAGTTTTGGTAGACTATTTAGTAAAGTATCTGTTTTGGACTTGGCTGGGGCTTAAAGTGGGCGTGGTGATGATAACAGCTGGCTGGTTTGTTTGTTGTTACCGTATGTGGGATGGCGAAGGTGTCCAAAACACATTTATACAAGCTTGTACATGATCGAGTAGGCTATAGTGTATTTTACGGAGCTTCTTTAGAGTGTTATAGCAGGAGACTTAGGAGGTCTGGACAGTTTTACACAGACACACCAAAAATCTTGGTCCCAGTTACTACAGGAAAGTCTTAATGAATTGACAGGCTAAAAACAAGCCAATCTGGGCCAGTTTGGAAACCCATCACTAGGTACAATATAGACTACTCTAGCATGAGTAGGATGTTGGCCGAACATCCATCCATTATCTATAGCCGCTTATCCTGTCCTACAGGGTCATGGGCAAGCTGGAGCCTATCCCAGCTGACTATGGGCGAGAGGCGGGGTACACTCTGGACAAGTCACCAGGTTATCACAGGGCTGACACAGAGAGAAACAGCCATTCACACTCACATTCATACACACACCAAAAATCTTGGTCCCAGTTACTACAGGAAAATCTTAATGAATTGACAGGCTAAAAACAAGCCAATCTGGGCCAGTTTGGAAACCCATCGCTAGGTACAATATAGACTACTCTAGCATGAGTAGGATGTTGACCGAACAGCCATCCATTATCTATAGCCGCTTATCCTGTCCTACAGGGTCATGGGCAAGCTGGAGCCTATCCCAGCTGACTATGGGCGAGAGGCGGGGTACACCCTGGACAAGTCACCAGGTTATCACAGGGCTGACACATAGACAAACAGCTATTCACACTCACATTCACACACACACCAAAAATCTTGGTCCCAGTTACTACAGGAAAGTCTTAATGAATTGACAGGCTAAAAACAAGCCAATCTGGGCCAGTTTGGAAACCCATCACTAGGTACAATATAGACTACTCTAGCATGAGTAGGATGTTGACCGAACAGCCATCCATTATCTATAGCCGCTTATCCTGTCCTACAGGGTCATGGGCAAGCTGGAGCCTATCCCAGCTGACTATGGGCGAGAGGCGGGGTACACCCTGGACAAGTCACCAGGTTATCACAGGGCTGACACAGAGACAAACAGCTATTCACACGCACATTCACACACACACCAAAAATCTTGGTCCCAGTTACTACAGGAAAGTCTTAATGAATTGACAGGCTAAAAACAAGCCAATCTGGGCCAGTTTGGAAACCCATCACTAGGTACAATATAGACTACTCTAGCATGAGTAGGATGTTGACCGAACAGCCATCCATTATCTATAGCCGCTTATCCTGTCCTACAGGGTCATGGGCAAGCTGGAGCCTATCCCAGCTGACTATGGGCGAGAGGCGGGGTACACCCTGGACAAGTCACCAGGTTATCACAGGGCTGACACATAGACAAACAGCCATTCACACTCACAGCCAATTTCGAGCTACCAATTAACCTAACCTGCATGTCTTTGGGGGAAACCGGAGTACCCGGAGGAAACCCATGCAGACACGGGGAGAATTAACCTAACATGCATGCCTTTGGACTGTGGGGGAAACCAGAGCACCCGGAGGAAACCCACACAGACACGGGGAGAACACAAAAACTCCACACAGAAAGGCCCTCTTTGGCCGCTGGGCTCGAACCCAGGACCTTCTTGCTGTGAGGCAACAGCGCTAACCACTACACCACCGTGCCGCCCTTGACCGAACATATGGGTAAAATAATTACATTGATGACATGTTGACACCAAATTTCAGCTGAAATTTTACACCAGATTTCTGGGTCATTCTATGACTCCACAGTTGGTACAAATTTGATTTGAATTAAATATACGTTTCAGTAATAAAGAACTTTCATACAAATATTGACTCAGTATCATATCCAGTGTAAATTCTGAAATCCCAATGAACATCAAATGCAGGATTATAATTAAATTGACTTCAGTGCTAGCTAATATTATAATTAAGACTTCAGTGCTAGCTAATATGTGAAGATGATGAGATAGAAATAACATTAACTGCTATTAAGCAGCCCCAAATTAGGGAACTTAAATTATTCGTCCCTTTTCTACACACCTATGGGCAATTTAGATTAGCCACTTGACTGAATCTGCATGTCTTTGGACTGTGGGAGGAAACCAGAGCACCTGGAAGAAACCCACACAGGCACAAGGAAAACAAGCAAACTCCACACAGAAAGCCTCCAGTCAACTAGTAGGTTCAAACCCAGAACCTGCTTGCTGTGAGGCAACAGTTCTAACCACTGCACCAGCGTGCCACCCCGAGGGAACTTAATATTAACCCTAAACAATCATAATACTCACAATCATATAAGAATATATTCCAATCTTTATTTTTTTCTTCCAAAAATACTAATTTGTTATAACAAGAAGCCAATTTCAGTCATACTTCTGCTCAATTAACATTAAATAGCTTACCTTTTGTCAGCAGGCTAACACTGCATGGCTATCAAGCCAGACTACATGTTAAAAAAATATTATTGCCTGAAAAATGTTCTCCCCGTGTCTGCGTGGGTTTCCTCCGGTTGCCCCCACAATCCAAAGACATGCAGTTAGGTTGACGTGGGGCGGCCTTGGGCTGAGGTGCCCTTGAGCAAGGTACCTGACCCCTGACTGCTCCCCGGGTGCTTTGGTGTGGCTGCCCACTGCTCTGAGTGTGTGTTCACTGTTTCAGATGGGTTAAATGCAGAGGATGAATTTCACTGTGCTTGAAGTGTGCATGTGACAAATAAAGGTTTAAAACAAAAAAGTCTATATGCAGGGCGGCACAGTGGTGTAGTGGTTAGTGCTGTCGCCTCACAGCAAGAAGATCCTGGGTTCGAGCCCAGCAGATGAGGGCCTTTCTGTGTGGAGTTTGCATGTTCTCCCCGTGTCTGTGTGGGTTTGCTCTGGTTTCCCCCAAAGGCATGCAAGTTAGGCTAATTGGTGGCTCTAAATTGAGTGTGGATGGTTGTTTGTCTCTATGTTGGCCCTGCAATAACCTAGTGACTTGTCCAGGGTGTACCCTGCCTCTTGCCCATAGTCAGCTGGGATAGGCTCTAGTGACCCTGTAGAACAAGATAAGCGGCTACAGATAATGGACGGAAGTGAACACAAACAAAAAAAATGTCAGTTTCTTACAACTGCAAATGATTTCTTTTACTTCAGACGGAAGTAAAAGAAGGAAAATTCCAGGAAATTAGTGTGCCTGTTCTCTTTCAGGTCCGCATTGCCAAGCCAGCATGCTGACTTCCCCTTATCAACCCAGTCTGGGTCACAGTGACGCAACTATCTGATCCAACAAACTAAATCCAGTCAGTGTATTGTAAAAATAACACCTTTTGCAATTATTTAATGACCAGTTAATTTACAGCCAGCAGGCTACAGCGCATTAAAGTCTCTATCTAATGTTGAAACAATGCTTTTATTTAATGAACAGAGTCTAATTTCCCAAAAGCATCATAAAGTTAAGATTTAGGGAGAGCGTTCAATCTGATGCTTGCGCTATCATTCAACGATGATCTTGTGCTGTGGTGCTTTGTAATAGAACACACACACACACAAAATTACAATCTGAACACTTGTTGGCTTTATCCCTGATCAGCAGGCCAGTAATACTAATTGCATCAGGCTCACCAGTGTCTCGGTGCATACTAAATAATGGAAGTAGCAGGGGTAAATAAATTATTGGCAGGATTATGTCTGTCTGCCAGTGTTGTATTCAGAAGATGGTGTTACAGAATCAAAGCTCTGACTTCTTTGTCCTGAGATAATTGCTCAGTAGACGTAATGTGATGCAGGTAAAGCCTTAACACTACACAAATCTTTATTTTTAAGCAGAAAATGCTTCTTCTTCTTTTTTTTTAAATTACTTGTGGGTTTTATAATGCAATACCTGACTGTGACACAATCTAAATTGGACAAGTATACTGTAATAACAGTCGCATTTTCTAAAAAGATATAGTATTTCTAATATCTGCTTTATCTTAATATAGAACATATAAGCTAGGTCAATGAATCTTGATAATGAATATATCTCATATTCATTTAAATACTAATGAAACAGGACGTTTAAGTGATATGGTCGATATGGTAGATATTGATAAATGCAATGGAATTCATGTATTATTCATATTTCACAACGATCTAAATACCAACAGTGCAGCGAGGTAAAGTAATATCACAGCCGGTTTTGATACTGATCTGGAAGGTCATGGAAATAGCGATACTCTTGTAACTTGATAATTTTAAAAACAGTCTGTCGCACTTTTCACTGGCATAAGTATCCACGGTTTTGCGCAAGGTTAAAGAGTGGGGATGGTAGTGGAGTAGCTGTTGAATGGCTTAGAAATACGTCACAATCTTCAGCATTCAAAGTCATAACAATGAATTAATGGTGCCAGTAAAACTGCTTGAAGAACTGTTAATCTTATATGTTATTCCTTTACTTGACCAGAATCTACACCATGTGCAGTAGCAAAGACAATGGTGATATGGCTCATCATAACCATTAAATTGACACATTAGCCATTTACAGATGAAAATGAAAAAAAAAAATTTGGCCCACCCAGGAGGCAGCAGACAGAGTCATGGCCTTTAGCGCTTTAGTGACTCTGCCAGTGGCAGTGCAGTGATTTCTGAGGCTGGAGGCTCATGAGAGGAGTCTGAGATGGCTGCAGCAATTAATGACTGTCTGCTCCTTGGAGAAGGAGCTGTTTACAGCGAGCCGTCTGTACTAAGAGCCTCGTCGCGGGAACAATAACACCGGCCCCATCCGCCACTATAACTCAGCCTCTCCCTCTGCCTCTGTCTTTTAACCCGAGGCTTAATCAAAGCTTTATGACAGTCTTTTGTGCCTTTATGGACTATATATTTTCCCCCACCAATCCAAACATCATCCCTTGGGAGAGCTGCACAGTAAGTGGCATAAGTGCACAGCCAGGGGTGGGTCGCTGACCCCAAGCTTTCGAGAATTTTGCCTCTAATGCACCAAAGAGGCTGTGCAGCTCTCAGATTTGAGTCTTCAATGAAATAAAGATCACAGATGATCTTTTCGAGGCTGGAGTTTTCCATTCAAGTCACCTTTATTTATATATAACAGCAGATTTAAAGACAGCCAAAAATGCTGGACAATAAAATCATTTCCTTCCAAACAGCAATGAAATATAATACAAATAAAAATTGAATAAATCAATAAAACTCTCATGATAAGCATTAAAAGACAAAACTACAAATGAAAGACGGTAAAAAAAAAAATCAGACACTGTAGCTTACAATTATCAATCACAATTCCAAACTGCTTAAGCACTATTCACAGCATTCAAAGCTTATAAAAATGCTCAAATATACAACCCCAAGTCCAAAAAAGTTGGGACAAAGTACAAATTGTAAATAAAAACGGAATGCAATGATGTGGAAGTTTCAAAATTCCATATTTTATTCAGAATAGAACATAGATGACATATCAAATGTTTAAACTGAGAAAATGTATCATTTAAAGAGAAAAATTAGGTGATTTTAAATTTCATGACAACAACACATCTCAAAAAAGTTGGGACAAGGCCATGTTTACCACTGTGAGACATCCCCTTTTCTCTTTACAACAGTCTGTAAACGTCTGGGGACTGAGGAGACAAGCTGCTCAAGTTTAGGGATAGGAATGTTAACCCATTCTTGTCTAATGTAGGATTCTAGTTGCTCAACTGTCTTAGGTCTTTTTTGTCGTATCTTCCGTTTTATGATGCACCAAATGTTTTCTATGGGTGAAAGATCTGGACTGCAGGCTGGCCAGTTCAGTACCCGGACCCTTCTTCTACGCAGCCATGATGCTGTAATTGATGCAGTATGTGGTTTGGCATTGTCATGTTGGAAAATGCAAGGTCTTCCCTGAAAGAGACGTCGTCTGGATGGGAGCAAATGTTGCTCTAGAACCTGGATATACCTTTCAGCATTGATGGTGTCTTTCCAGATGTGTAAGCTGCCCATGCCACACACACTAATGCAACCCCATACCATCAGAGATGCAGGCTTCTGAACTGAGCGCTGATAACAACTTGGGTCGTCCTTCTCCTCTTTAGTCCGAATGACACGGTGTCCCTGATTTCCATAAAGAACTTCAAATTTTGACTCGTCTGACCACAGAACAGTTTTCCACTTTGCCACAGTCCATTTTAAATGAGCCTTGGCCCAGAGAAGATGTCTGCGCTTCTGGATCATGTTTAGATACGGCTTCTTCTTTGAACTATAGAGTTTTAGCTGGCAACGGCGGATGGCACGGTGAATTGTGTTCACAGATAATGTTCTCTGGAAATATTCCTGAGCCCATTTTGTGATTTCCAATACAGAAGCATGCCTGTATGTGATGCAGTGCCGTCTAAGGGCCCGAAGATCACGGGCACCCAGTATGGTTTTCCGGCCTTGACCCTTACGCACAGAGATTCTTCCAGATTCTCTGAATCTTTTGATGATATTATGCACTGTAGATGATGATATGCTCAAACTCTTTGCAATTTTACACTGTCGAACTCCTTTCTGATATTGCAACACTATTTGTCGGCGCAGAATTAGGGGGATTGGTGATCCTCTTCCCATCTTTACTTCTGAGAGCCGCTGCCACTCCAAGATGCTCTTTTTATACCCAGTCATGTTAATGACCTATTGCCAATTGACCTAATGAGTTGCAATTTGGTCCTCCAGCTGTTCCTTTTTTGTACCTTTAACTTTTCCAGCCTCTTATTGCCCCTGTCCCAACTTTTTTGAGATGTGTTGCTGTCATGAAATTTCAAATGAGCCAATATTTGGCATGAAATTTCAAAATGTCTCACTTTTGACATTTGATATGTTGTCTATGTTCTACTGTGAATACAATTTCAGTTTTTGAGATTTGTAAATTATTGCATTCCGTTTTTATTTACAATTTGTACTTTGTCCCAACGTTTTTGGAATCAGGGTTGTACACTGTTAGCTATGACTCCCTGCGTAAGAGTCCAGTAGGTTCAGGTTTGCAGTACTGAATGTTTCCATTAGAGAATGTCAGCTGTACAGAGCTGCTGATTGCCCGTCTATGTGCTTGATCTTGTTAACGGAATGTTCCTCTCTCAATCTGTCAACTTATTTCATTGTCTTGAAATGCCTAAGGGAATGGAACTATCATCGCATCAACCTTTATGTAAGCTTACATGCCCTTTTAGCAGATCATCAGAAGCATGTGCTCACACTAGATTTCAGATATATAATAAATACACACAGTTTTAGATGCAAAAATTTGTCATTTTGGTTTTGCTTTATTGAGAATTCATCTATCAATATCCATACATTATCTGTAGCCACTTATCCTGTTCTACAGGGTTGCAAGCAAGCTGGAGCCCATCCTAGCTGACTATGGGCAAAAGGCTGGGTACACCCTGGACAAGTCACCAGGTTATCACAGGGCTGACACACAGAGACAAACAACCATTCACACTCACACCTACGGTCAATTTAGAGCCACCAATTAGCCTAACCTGCATGTCTTTGGACTGTGGGGGAAACCGGAGCACACCCACGCAGACATGGGGAGAACATGCAAACTCCATACAGAAAGGCCCTTTTTGGCTGCTGGGCTTGAACCCAGGACCTTCTTGCTGCGAGGCAACAGTGCTAACCACTACACCACTGTGCCGCCTCATCTATCCGTATCTACTATATAAATTCACAGGCCACTTTATTAGGTCCACCCATACACCTGCTATATTTTATGCAGTTCTCTAATCAGCCAATCTCCATGACAGCATCTCAATACATAAAATCATACAGATACAAATCAAGGGCTTTGGTTAATATTCACTTCAAACATCAGAATGTGAAAAATTGTGATCTCTGTGACTTTCACTGTTGCATGGGTGCTGGTGCCAGATGGACTGATTTGAGTATTTCAGAAACTGCTGATCTCCTGGGGTTTTCACACACAACAGTCTCTAGAGTTTACACAGAATGGTGCAAAAAAACAAAAAACATTGCGTGAGCGACAGTTCTGTGAGTGGAAACGTCTTGTTGATAAGAGAGGTCGGAGGAAAATGGCCAGATCGGTTTGAGCTGCCAGGAAGGATATAGTAACTCTGAGCGACTTTTTACAACCATGGTGAGCAGAAAAGCATCTCAGCATGCAACAGCAGAAGAGAACATTGGGTTCCACTCCTGCAGCCAAGAACCGGAATCTTAGAATCAAGAACAAGTTCCTATTAAAGTCGCCGGTGAGTGTATATCCTGTTCACGCTCTATCATGTGTGTTCACTTTACCTGTAACCACCAACCGTATCTGTATAAGCGCTCACTCCATGCAGCCTCAGATTTCATATGTAACCACAAGTTAGCCAAAACAAAATCTCTAAGCTATTTATTTCCAAGGTAAACATGATCTTGAAACTATATTATGTGGTGGTGCTCATTAAAAGGCCTATGTCTCCTAAAACTTCCACGTCGTTACCTTGTGAAAGGTTATGAAGTGTTGAACAATTATTACACAGACTGACTTGGAACAGCTGGAAAAAAAACGGAGTGATGCTTGGCTAGAGAATTAAAGGAAAAGTATTTACCATGGTGGAGGCATGAAGTGCTTCATGCTGCCAGGGTGCGTAATGGCTGTATGCAAGGATATTATGGTGTCGTTTAAGGCCTTAATGGGGTCTGAAAGTTTGCATTTTGGCCATGCTGAGGGATTGAGGTGAGCCAGTGGACCACTTTCACATGTCCGGGATTTAAACCCAACATCTTTCTGCTATTACTCATCCTGTGGTGGCTGCATGGGCAGATAGGCTAAAGAGAATTCAGAGATGAATGATAACAGTTATTACTCAGGGGTTTTATTAGACTACTAAAAGTGGCACTTCTACTTAACCTCATTTGTATACCTTGTGGAACATGAGCAAAATAGAATTGCCTGCAAATTGCAGCCTAAAACAATACAGTCTGTGTTAAACAATATTGTGTATGGTAAAGAAATATTCACTGCAAAAGTAAAATCGATGTAATATTTCACAAAAATAGAGCACCTCATATTACACCTTGTGTAGTGTTGGGGCATTACCATACATCCAACTCATGAGCTAAACACACTTTGTCAGCAGAGGTGGACAGTAACGAAGTACATTTACTTGAGTACTGTACTTAAGTACACTTTTTGAGTATCTGTACTTTACTTGAGTATTATTTTTTTGGAAACTTATGACTTTAACTTCACTTCATTTGAAAGGCAAATATCGTAATTTTTACTCCACTACATTTCTATCAAGGTCCTCGTTACTCGTTACTATGAAGCGGGTTTGAAGGTGGATGTTTTTTCTTTTCTTTTCTAAAACGTGATTGGTTTTTTCGCAGGTGACACTGAGACAGCCGATCAGTAATCACTAGGGTCACGTCACGTCCATAGACTGTATAAAATCAAGTTCAGTGATTTCTCAGCAGCATTATTGAACACGATCAGTTGATGGCAGAATGGAAGGAGGCGGTTCTTCTGGAGAACGCATACACTCATGGCTTTACCTAGAACCCATGTTTCAGTTTTCTGAAAGGATTAAAGATTCATTTCGTTTTAAATGTTTGCTTTGTTTGCCGAAAATGAACCACATCACAGCCTACAATACCTCGCCGTCCAACCTGCGGAAGCATATTGAGGGATATAAATGCTTTGTTCCAAGAGAAAGCTTGCAATGAAGTTGTCTGTGCTTTTAGAGCTAGCGATAACATTGCAATAGCTATGCAGTCTGGTTAGTCAAATGACTTTATGTGGATTTGCCCGCCAAGTTGCCGTAGCCTTGTTTACACATAGCTAGTTAACTTGGACACTGTTAGTTAGCATGTAAAAACAGAGTTATACTAACATGAATAATGCTAACTTATCTGAAGTCCTTTCAGAAATGTGTTTTAGCATAATCTTGCCAAATAAACAGAATGCAGAAATCTTTCTTTTCTAGTAGCGTTAGCTACCCAATATGATTTCGAGTTTGAAAAGTGTTTGCTAGCATGTCAGGTGGAGCGTCACTGACTAGCTAGCTTAACGTTAAACCACCATGATGGCACAGCATGCGTTCATTTTGTGAATTCACATTTCTGTCTTTGGTAACGGCGTTAGGTTTGTAAGCGTTGTGACAATAATACAACGATGCGTTGACAGAAAATGTACTTTTAATACTTAAGTATTTTTAAAAGCAAGTACTTCAGTACTTTAACTTAAGTAAAAATTTGACTGGACAACTTTCACTTGTATCGGAGTAACATTTGACCAGTAGGATCTGTACTCTGACTTAAGTAATGAAGTTAAGTACTTTGTCCACCTCTGTTTGTCAGTGAACAGTGCATTCATGCAAAAATGTATTTATTTATTTTTTAAAAAGAATGTTAAATCTAGGCTATGAAACCATTAATTACACTCACTGGCCACTTTAATAGGAACTTGTTCTTGATTCTGTTTTAAGATTCCTGTTTTTGGCTGGTAGGAGTGGAACCCAGTGTGGTCTTCTGTTGTTGCATGCTGAGATGCTTTTCTGCTCACCATGGTTGTAAAGAGTTGCTATGAGTTACTATATCCTTCCTGGCAGCTTGAACCAATCTGGCCCTGTTCCTCTGACTTCTCTTATCAACAAGGAACTGTCACTCACTCATTGTTTTTTTGTTTTTCACACCATTCTGTGTAAACTCTACAGAATGTTGTGTGCGAAAACCCCAGGAGCTTCTGAAATACTCAAACCAGTCCCTCTGGCTCAAACCAACACCCATACCACAGTGAAAGTCACACTTTGAGATCGCAGTTTTTCCCATTCTGATGTTTGAAGTGAACATTAACTGAAGCGTTTGGTTTGTATCTGCATGAGTTTATGCATTATGCTGCTGTCAAGGGATCAGCTGATTAGAGAACGGCAACATACAACAGCACGTGTATGGGTGTTCCTAATAAAGTGGCCTGTGAGTAGAAATTTACATGGTGGTCTGAGGGTGGCATGTTGGTGCAGTGGTTAGCACCATTACCTCACAGCAGGCAAGTTGTGGGTTTGCACCTTTCTGTGTGGAGTTTGCATGTTCTCCCTGTGCATGCATGAGTTTCCTCCAGGTGCTCCGGTTTCTTGCAACAGTCCAAAGACATACGAATTAAGTCAACTGCTTACTCAAAATTGCTTGTAGGTTAGAATTTTGTTGTTGTTGTTGTTGTTGTTTCTTTTTTTTCTGAAAACGTGACTAGAAATGGTCTTCTGTAAAAAAGTAGAGCCTTAGACTTGTCCAATGACATGTTTCCTCCATGGATCATAACACTGATCCTAAAATGCACACAGTATAGAGAGCTTTATAATAAATTACAAACCTTTATAATCAGTATCGTGAATCACATTAAATTAAACAACTTAAAACTAGTAGAAATGCTGTATGCCTTTCATATGCGTGAAAAGTCTTTACAATATGATGGCAACTCACAAGGCAGTCTTGTACACACACACACACACACACACACACACACAAGTAAACAATACTTCGTAGTCTATGATCGCATCTTGATTTCTCTACATGTAAATGAACTGAAGGAGAACTTCAGTGTGATTAGAGGCAGCGTTTTGCATTACCCAGATCAGTAAGGCTGTGAGGGAACTGGAGGCTGCCACACAGTTCTGGAGCTCCTCAAAGCCATGAGTGAGCCAGTGAGGTAATGCTTTCATAGGCACGTCCCTTAGCATGCTGTGGTACTGCTGGAAAAAGCAGGTCGATCAGAGGGAAGGCTGGTCGCACAGCACTGCACTGAGCTGATTTTGAATGAGGCCCAACCCAGCACAGTCCCCATTACACACCACTTGGGCACAAAACTAGTCCTGACAGCCTCTGCCAACAAACGTGAACAGGAAAGCATGGAAAAACAGAGGAGAGGGGGATAAGACAGTGAAGAGTGAATAGTGAAGTGCATGGATGTGAAACAAAAGAAAAGTTTCCTGGGACGGATATTGAAACTAGACAGCCAAATACTCAAGTCATCTGACACTATGGGTGCTATCAGATAAGATCTATTTTTGTAGGTTACAGTAACCTCTTCTTCCACCAGTGAACTTCTTACATACATTTAATACATTTTTAATACGTTTTTTTTTTCTTTTGTTCTTTCCTTTTGTCCATGGACCTGCAGGAAGATAGCCTAAATATTACTATTATCACATGTCTTACCTTTATAACTCTTCAAACTTTTAAACTCTTCAAATACTAGATTCTACTGCGGGCCATTCGGGCCCTGTATGACCAGAGCAGGAGTTTGGTTCACATTGCCGGCAGTAAGTCGGACTCGTTCCCGGTGCATGTGGGACTCTGCCAGGGCTGCCCTTTGTCACCGGTTCTGTTCATAACTTTTATGGACAGAATTTCTAGGCGCAGCCAAGGGGCAGAGTGTGTCTGGTTTGGTGGCATCAGGATCACGTCTCTGCTTTTCGCAGATGATGTGGTCCTGTTGGCTTCATCAATCTGTGACTTACAGCATGCGCTGGGATGGTTTGCAGACAAGTGCGAAGTGGCTGGGATGAGGATCGGCACCTCCAAGTCCGTGGTCATGGCACTCAGCTGGAAACAGGTGGAGTGCCTACTTCGGGTCAGGGGGGAGTTGCTACCTAAAGTGGAGGAGTTTAAGTATCTCAGGGTTTTGTTCATGAGTGAGGGTAAGGGGGAGTGGGAGTTGGACAGACGGATCGGGGCAGTGTCAGCAGTGATGCGGACACTAAACCGGTCTGTTGTGGTACAGAGAGAGCTGAGCCAAAAGGCAAAGCTCTCAATTTACTGGTCCAGCTATGTTCCCACTCTCACCAATGGTCACAAGCTGTGGGTAGTGACCGAAAGAATGAAATCGCGGATACAAGCGGTAGAAATGAGTTTTCTCCACAGGGTGGCTGGGCTCTCCCTTAGAGACAGGGTGAGAAGCTTGGTCATTCGGGAGAGACTCGGAGTAGAACCGCTGCTCCTCCACATCGAAAGGAGTCAGTTGAGGTGGCTTGGACACCTTGTTAGGATGCCCCCTGGACACCTCCCAAGGGAGGTTCTCTGGGCATGCCCCATCGGGAGGAGACCCCGGGGCAGACCCAGGACACGCTGGAGAGATTACATCTCTCAGTTGGCCTGGGAATGCCTCAGTATTCCCCTGGAAGAGCTGGTGGAGGTGGCCAGGGAGAGGGAAGTCTGGGCTGCTCTGCTTAGGCTGCTACCCCTGCGACCCGGATCTGGATAAGCAGTAGAAAATGGATGGATGGAAATACTAGATTCATGTGGTTAGGTATATCAGACCACAAAAGATCATGATAGAGATTATAGAGATTAGTAATAATACCATACAATGTTTTCTTTTCTGATACCAATACTGAAGCCTTGCGTATTATCCAGTATCACAATGCATCAAATATTGTTTTTATTAAAAACTACTCAGCTTTATTTTTTTTAATTCAACAACAACAACAACAACAACAACAAGTGACACAGAGCCTTTGCTTATCTTGTTTACAGATACACTATATGGCCAAACATATGTGGACACCTGCTTGTCAAAAATCTCATTCCAGATTTAGTCCCCCTTTTCTGTTATAACTGCCACTCTTCTGGGAAGGTTTTCCACTAGATTTTGGAGTGTGGCTGAGGGGATGTGTGCTCATTCAGCCACAAGAGCATTAGTGAGGTCAGACACTGATGTTAGATGAGGAGGCCTGTGGCGCAGTCCATGTTCCAGTTCATCCCAAAGGTGTTCAGTGGGGTTAAGGTCAGGGCCCTTTGCAGGTCACTTGAGTTCTGCAACACCAGCCTTATTAAACCATGTCTTTATGGACTTAATTTTTTGCACATGGACATTCTCATGCTGGAACATGTTTGGGCTAGACTCCTTAATTCCAGCGAAGGGAAATTGTAATGCTACAGCACGCAAAGATCTGACACCAAATGTGTGCTTCCAACTTTGTAGCAACAGTTTGGGGAAGAATGGCCTATGGGTGTGATGATCACAGGAGTGATCCGCAAGCTCTTGGCCATATAGTGTATCTTGGTCTTTGTCTAAGGTAGTTGGTAGTTAAACCGCTTTTTGAGGTTTCTAAACTAAACTTATCACTGATAGCAAGACGAGGTGGCCTCTGATAGCTCTGGTTTTAAGACATCTACTGCCTTCTTGTGGCTAAAGTGCAGAACTGCACTTTATTTGCTTTTGCATCTTAGAGGAAATAAACAATAAGCCTATTTTTGAAGAAAAACTGCATGCCCAGTGACTGTGAAACAATTTGCATCACAGTTGGTAAAGGGCCTTTGTACACTAACTTGTACATGGCTAATATGTAAAAGGAATCCTTAATTTGTGGGATTGTTGATGTATTTATATCACAGACATATCTATTTCTAATCTCTCTCTCTCTCTCTCTCTCTCTCTCTCTTATATATATCCACAAAGAGTTTTTTGCTAAGAGTTTTTGAGGTGCTATAGGTGTGTAAGACTGACCCCCTTTCCCTAATATTTGCTAATTGATCATTACCAGCAATACACTCTCAGAAAATAAAGTACATTGTTGTACCTTTAGGGGTAGAAAAGCTTGTCACTGGGGCAGTACCCTCTAAGGTATTTATTTGTATCCTCTAGATACCTTTTTGTCCCTAAAAAGGTACACATAGTAACCGTAAGGACCAATAATGTGCCCTAGTGGGTACATTAGTGTAGACTGTACCTTGGGGGACAGAAATGGACTCCTATTGTACCCCTATTTATGACAGTGTAGCTTCAGAGCCAATCTCAGGGAACAAGAAAATTAGAAACTTTCAAACATTGATTAATAGATGCAGTCAAGTAATATGGAAGCCGGAAAATCACTTTCCAGCAAAGTAAAGATGGTCAAGAACTTTGTCCAGCTCAGCCTGGTGGAATAGATTCCCCAGGGTTTGTAGCATGGCTGTCCACTGCTCTGTCTGTGTGTGTGTGTGTGTGTGTGTGTGTGTGTGTGTGTGTGTGTGTGTGTGTTCATTGCTCACTTGTGTGTGCATGTGTGTGTTCACTGCTTCAGATGGGTTAAATGCAGAGGAGGAATTTTGCTGTGTTTGACGGTACATGTGACCAAATAAAGGCTCTTATTATCCATACATTATCTGTAGCTGCTTATCCTGTTCTACAGGGTCGCAGGCAAGCTGGAGCCTATCCCAGCTGACTATGAGCGAGAGGTGGGGTACACCCTGGATGAGTCGCCAGGTTATCACAGGGCTGACACATAGACACAGACAACCATTCACACTCACATTCACACCTACGGTCAATTTAGAGTCGCCAGTTCACCTAACCTGCATGTCTTTGGACTGTGGGGGAAACCGGAGGAAACCCACACAGACACGGGGAGAACATGCAAACTCCACACAGAAAGGCCCTCCTCAGCTGCTGGGCTTAAACCCAGGACCTTCTTGCTGTGAGGTGACCGTGCTAACAACTACACCACCGTGCCTCTTCTTCTTCTTCTTCTTCTAGATAATCAAACCAGGACGGCACGGTGGTGTAGTGGTTAGCACTGTCGCCTCACAGCAAGAAGGTTCTGGGTTCGAGCCCAGTGGCTGACGGGGGCCTTTCTGTGTGGAGTTTGCATGTTCTCTTCATGTCTGCCTGGGTTTCCTCCAGTTTTCCCCAAAGACATGTAGGTTAGGCTCTGAATTGACCGTAGGTGTGAATGTGAATGGTTGTCTGTTTATACGTGTCAGCCCTGCGATGACCTGGCGACTTGTCTCGCCCATAGTCAGCTGGGAAAGAAAGAAAGCACAACTTTATTCATCACACACTTGTGAAATTCCTCTCTGCATTTAACCCATCTGAAGTAGTGAGCACACACGTGAGCAATGAGTACACACACATAACCAGAGGAATGGGCAGCCACGCTAACAGCACCCGGGGAGCAGTTAGGGATTAGATACCTTGCTCAAGGGCACTTCAGCCCAAGGCCACCCCATGTTAGCCTAACCTGCATGTCTTTGGACTGTGGGGGAAACCGGAGCACCCGGAGGAAACCCACGCGGACACGGGGAGAACATGCAAACTCCATATAGAAAGGCCCTTGCTGGTCACAAACCCAGAACCTTCTTGCTGTGAAGCGACAGTGCTAACCACTACACCACCGTGCCGCCCATACAAGATAAGTGGTTATAGATAATGGATGGATAGATAACCAAACCATGCTGGGTTTTTCAGCAGGGCCTAAACCAAAACTCCTAATTAGAGGTAAGTGACTAAATTGTCCAATCAAGCATAAGAACATATTCCCTTCTCTTTATATTTGTCTCTTGCTTGCTTCTAGTAGTGTGGAATCTGTTGCATATGAAGAAGTATATCCACATGCAGGGGCGTAACTGGGGGGGGGGGGGGTGCCCGTTGACCCCCCCTTGTCGGACCATATTTTTTTTCAGTAGACGCATAAGAATATTAGAAAAGTGCTCACTGTAATTTTTCTAACATTTTTAAAAAAAATAGATTGTCATCTCAGGCGGCACGGTGGTGTAGTGGTTAGCGCTGTTGCCTCACAGCAAGAAGGTCTGGGTTCGAGCCCCATGGCCGGCGAAGGCCTTTCTGTGTGGAGTTTGCATGTTCTCCCCATGTCCGCGTGGGTTTCCTCCGGGTGCTCCGGTTTCCCCCACAGTCCAAAGACATGCAGGTTAGGTTAACTGGTGACTCTAAATTGACTGTAGGTGTGAATGGTTGTCTGTGTCTATGTGTCAGCCCTGTGATGACCTGGCGACTTGTCCAGGGTGTACCCTGCCTTTCACCCGTAGTCAGCTGGGATAGGCTCCAGCTTGCCTGCGACCCTGTAGGACAGGATAAAGCGGCTAGACATAATGAGATGAGATGAGATTGTCATCTCAGCCTCATTAGGGTTTCTTTAACCTTGTATGGACTTCCTGTGGTTTGGGCACGAAAACCCAGTTTGTCAGAGTGTGTGCGGGAGAGGCGGATGTAAATGCAGATATGATAAATAATACACAGTGTGATATGAGCATAAAGTGCGTGAAATGCACACAACAGGCAAACAGTCCGAAACAGCAGGCAAAGCCGTAATCGAGGAAACAGGCAGGAGGTCAATCGTGGCGTGAACAGAATATCAGAGGCAAAACTATACAAGATCAAGGGACGAGAAACAGGAGTCGAAAAACCAGGCGGTCAACAAGAACAGGAAACAAGGCTCAGTAAGGCACACTAGATGCGGCGTAATACTTCACATTGTCCTTGCATGGGCGCGGTCCTTAAATAGCCCAAATATAGTTCATTGATTAAAGACAGGTGTTCTTTGTTAACGGCGCGCGTGCCAGAGCTCGTTAGACGCGCACAGCCCGAGGCACGCCTTCAGGTGCACGAGCTAAGGCGCGCAGGACTGACACTTCTACGCAAGTGCAACACGATCGCACTAGAAAGCATGTTCAAGCTGCCAGTAGCTGCAGTCTTTTTAGTTGCAAATTACGAGTATTTCCTCTTGTGTTAATAATTCGCCATGTCAAAACAAGCGAAACTTTCCTCCTTCTTTCGACGTGAAGAGAGGTAAACAATTTATTATATATTTTTCTCCATCAAAGTTGCATTTTGTGGTTTTGAAGCTAAGTTTTAGTGCCGTTTCTAGAACACAGCATCAAGAAAACGTGGAAGAAACAGCAATAATGGAAGAGCCGGTTTCTAAGCTACCTAAAACTAGCAATGGTAATTTGTATAGGTAATTGTATGGGGCAGAGTAAAATTAAAGATTAATTTCACAAGTGATCTCGAAGTTTTGAAATTCGCAACTCGGGCAATTTCAAAACTTTGAAATCACGAGCGAAATTGATCCTTAATTTTACAAGGAACCATACCAGGGCTTGAAGTGGGCCGGAACGCACCGGAACTGCGTTCCTGCACTTCTTTATTTTCACCATGCATTCCTGCACTTATAGCGTGTGGCGCATTTTTATAACGACGAGGGCAAAAAGGGTATTAACGGTCAGTGTAGTTTGGTCCCCTGTTGTATGGTGATTGTGAGGACCGATCATGCTAGCGTGGTTGAATAGATCAAAAAGAAAGCGAGATGACAGCCCAGACTCGCAAAAAGACGAGTGTGAGAACTCTGCAGCCTGCTCAAGTGCTGGGGGGGTAAGTGTTGGGGGTGAGTCTGAAGGTGCTTTACTCGAAGTAAATCCGAGGCCTGATGTCGCTAACTCGGCCAATGATGGTGATGATGAACCAGCAGGGATTACTTGCAGTGATAAACCAGACTGCTGGACAAATGATCAAACAGATTACTTCAAAAAAGAATACCTGTGGTTGATTCTGAAGGGGGAAAGACTAGGCTGCCGTACATGTGGAAAAATATCCTCCATCTCATGTGTGACTGAGCAAGGGGTTAAATTATCAACCGAGTGGAGAGATTGCCTGATCAGCCCATATGGATAAAGCTAAAAAGCAAAGATCAATCCATAAAAAAATTAAAGAACACAGGGATTCCAAGGCCCATAAGAAAGCAGAGGAAATGTCCAAACTGGCAGACCGAGATGAAATAACAAAGCATGTTGCGACTATGCATAAATCCAAGACCGAGACCACTTGTCGTGTGTTTAGAACCGCGTACAAAATAGCAAAACACGGTCGCCCTCTATCTGACATGCGAGCCGATGTCACCCTGCAAAAATTAAATGGCCTGGACATGGGGCGAGTTCTACACACCAATAAAACATGTTCTGAAATAGTAGATCGCATCGCTAAAGAGATGAAGAAAACAATGGCGAATGACATCGTGTCACACCAGCGCAAACTGTGTGTACTGATAGACGAGTCAACTAAAGTTAAACTTAAAGGTGTTTATGTATGTGATTAGTAAACTTAAAGGTGTTAAACCTTCTTTTGCTTTTCTTTTAGTGCAATACGTGCACTAATTACGTACTCATTTTTTTATTTTTGAAAATTAATGTTGTGATGACTTGTTTTTATTAGTTTAAACTTAAAATGATGCAATGTTTTTCTGTTGTTCTTAAGGTTATCAACCTAATCAAGCCCTAATCAACCCCTTCATCACCTTTGAACTTCAATAAAAAACAAAAAAGGGGAAAAACTGAGTGTTCCTTTTGTGACCAAAGCTCTTTTGAAGTTGGGGCACAAAACTGGGGAAAATCATACACAACTTGACAATATGGTTGTGGTTCTTAGTTCTGATTTGTTTTTACTCCAGCTGTCTACAAACTAAGACACTTCGTTCAAAAATAATATCTCAGAGAGTCATTGTGAAAACACATCTGTTCAAACAACAAATGCTGTAGCACAACAACAGATGAAAAGAGTAGAGCATTGTCCTTATGAGCCAAGTTTTGCAAAATGCGTGAAGGCAATACAAAAACTGTGAAGTTTTCAATTAGAAAATTTGAACTTATTTGAATGACCGGGATGGCATTGTCAGAAAATCAGGGTTCCTGCACTTCTTTTTTTTCACTTCAAGCACTGAACCATACGATTACTTGTTTATAATATATAGGGCCAAATTCATACTTCGGAAGCCATTCAAGTTCACAACATTTGTCACTCACGTTTTCTGAACCAATCTTGGACGTTTGAATCAGTTTCTAAAGCGTATTTCATCATGACACGGCGACACGACACGACACGACACGACATGACACGAGGATTTAGATCTTTCAGGATTGATCCCGGATATTTCTCTTGTCTCAGATGCCGATCCAATGCTGCCTGTGTTACTTTAAGAGAGTCTGGTTCGTAGTTTTCCCCATTTTCTTTCCTCACTTCTGCATAAAACTGCAATAGCACCTTGTCTAACTCACAGCATTCATATGCCACTAGAGAATCGTTTATTTGTCTTTCTGCGGCCCATTTCTTAAACACGGAAAGCCAAAAATTAGTACTTTTTTTGGTATTTTCATTTTCGGTTGCAGCTTTCAATTGGTTTATCATTTCTTTGTCAAATATAGCGAAACGCGCCATTGCTGAGTCAGCAGAGTCAGCCATTTTGTTGACAAAATTTGCTAATTTTTGTAACTGTAACCAAGCAACGAACTAGCCAATAGGATTTCAGAAATAAAAAGAAAGCAAGCAAGCAAGCAAGCACAACTTTATTCATCACACACTTGTGAAATTTCCTCTCTGCATTTAACCCATCTGAAGCAGTGAACACACACATGCACACACACACACCCAGAGCAGTGGGCAGCCATGCTAACAGCGCCCGGGGAGCAATCGGGAGTTAGATGCCTCGCTGAAGGGCACCTCAGCGTTCATATGCCTCTAGAGAATCGTTTATTTGTCTTTCTGCGGCCCATTTCTTAAACACGGAGAGCAAAAAATTAGTACTTTTTTTGGTATTTTCATTTTCGGTTGCAGCTTTCAATTGGTTTATCATTTCTTTGTCAAATATGGCGAAACGCAGCATTGCTGAGTCAGCAGAGTCAGCCATTTTGTTGACAAAATTTGCTAATTTTTGTAACCGTAACCAAGCAACGAACTAGCTAATAGGATTTCAGAAATAAAAAGAAAGAAAGAAAGAAAGAAAGAAAGAAAGAAAGAAAGAACAACTTTATTCATCACACACTTGTGAAATTTCCTCTCTGCATTTAACCCATCTGAAGCAGTGAACACACACATGCACACACACGTGAGCAATGAGCACACACACATACCCAGAGCAGTGGGCAGCCATGCTAACAGCGCCCGGGGAGCAATCGGGAGTAAAGGCCTCTGCATGCTCGTGCGACAAGGCTTTCGCAGATAGCTTTTCGCAGACAGTTGTAATTTATTGTTGAGCGGGGATAATAGGCGTGCGCGATGTTATTCACCGGCACAACGCAAGGGGGCGCGAAGTCGCTAGGAGTAGTTGGTGGGTGTGGTTAGTGGAGTGTTTATCCTCCGGTTACTTATAATGACTAGAACTTTTTTTTTTTTATAATGACTAGAACTGGAGTCGTATAGATGTCCGTACTTCCTCAATCAACCGCTCTTCATGCTGCTCCATCTTCGCTCGTGTTTTTAAAAATGCCGGTCGTGAAAACAAACCAAACCAGGAAAGTAGGGAAGTGGAAGTGCGTGTACAGCGGATGTAGAGTGGACCAATCAGAGCCCTCTTGTCTGCGAGGCTTCTGCGGTGGTCACAATTTTTGGGATGTGCGCGCAGAGCGTCTGCGAAGGTGGGGGGGCTACGCAGACACTCTCTGCGACGCTATCTGCGAGGACTGGGTTGTCAGCATAAATTGGCCTTTAGGTGCCTCTCTCAAGGGCACCTCAGCATTCATATGCCACTAGAGAGTCATTTATTTGTCTTTCTGCGGCCCATTTCTTAAACGCGGAGAGCCAAAAATTTGTACTTTTTTTGGTATTTTCATTTTCACTTGCAGCTTTCAATTGGTTTATCATTTCTTCGTCAAATATAGCGAAACGCGCCATTGCTGAGTCAGCAGAGTCAGCCATTTTGTTGACAAAATTTTCTAATTTTTGTAACCGTAACCAAGCAACGAACTAGCCAATAGGATTTCAGAAATAAAAAGAAAGCAAGCAAGCAAGCACAACTTTATTCATCACACACTTGTGAAATTTCCTCTCTGCATTTAACCCATCTGAAGCAGTGAACACACACACGTGAGCAATGAGCACACACACACACCCAGAGCAGTGGGCAGCCATGCTAACAGCGCCCGGGGAGCAATCGGGAGTTAGATGCCTCGCTAAAGGGCACCTCAGTGTTCATATGCCTCTAGAGAATCGTTTATTTGTCTTTCTGTGGCCCATTTCATTCGTACTTTTTTTTGGTATTTTCATTTTCGCTTGCAGCTTTCAGTTGGTTTATCGTTTCTTCGTCAAATATAGCGAAACGCGGCATTGCCGAGTCAGCCATTTTGTTGACAAAATTTGCTAATTTCTGTAACCGTAACCAAGCAATGAACTAGCCAATAGGATTTCAGAAATAAAAAGAAAGAAAGAAAGAAAGAAAGAAAGAAAGAAAGAAAGAAAGAAAGAAAGAAAGAAAGAAAGCACAACTTTATTCATCACACACTTGTGAAATTTCCTCTCTGCATTTAACCCATCTGAAGCAGTGAACACACACACACACACACGTGAGCAATGAGCACACACACATACCCAGAGCAGTGGGCAGCCATGCTAACAGCGCCCGGGGAGCAATTGGGAGTTAGATGCCTCGCTGAAGGGCACCTCAGCGTTCATATGCCTCTAGAGAATCGTTTAGTTGTCTTTCTGTGGCCCATTTCATTCATACTTTTTTTGGTATTTTCATTTTCGCTTGCAGCTTTCAGTTGGTTTATCGCTTTGTCAAATATAGCGAAACGCGGCATTGCCGAGTCAGCCATTTTGTTGACAAAATTTGCTAATTTTTGTAACCGTAACCAAGCAACGAACTAGCCAATAGCATTTCGCGTGTTAAGGAAAAAAAGCCCTCCTTGATTGACCAATCAGAATTGAGTAATTTATAATTTTTTTGTTACGTAAGGAGTGTGTAACCCCTCCCCTTTGAAAAATCCTAGCTCCGCCCTTGGCATGCACAAGCGTGTGTGTGTAAAAAAAAAAAAATGACGATCATCAACAGGTCCGGTAGTAGTGACGTCAGATCGGGTCTCGCTGATGGCCCATCCCCCTCCTCGTCTTGTGCAGCTGCTCCAGCTGTGTGTGTGTGCGCGCGCGCGTGAGACAGAGTGCGAGTGCCGCCGGTGTGCGTGCCTACGTGCCGCTTCCTTTCCGCTCGCGCTCAATGTTGCAACCACCATGACAGGCATCGCCGCTGCCTCCTTTTTCTCTAACGCGTGCCGTTTCGGAGGCTGCGGGCTGCACTTTGACTCCCTGGCGGAGCTGATCGTCCACATCGAGGACAACCACATCGGTGAGTGCGGAGCCGCACACACACACACGCACGCACGCGCGCACACGCACAGCGAAGGAGCGCCAATCCGCAATGGCCCCGGACTCAGCGAGCTACTTCCTGCGTCCTCGCGCTGCTGTTGCTAGGTGTGGTAGCGCTCATACCAACCGAGGGTTGAGTGCAGCTTCACTCCGCGGCCTTCCGCCTGTCTAATGCGGCTCGTTTCGCAATAAGCAATTAAAGCTGTTAGGCGGAAACACACAGCGCACGCGGGCTGTAACTTTTTTTCCGCCCGGTGTAGTCGATGCTATCCGCCCAGCGTCTGCTACTGCTGTGCTAGGCCTGGGTTTAACACATCACACACACACCCAGCACCGAGCACGACACTCACACCGTTACACAGCCGACATGACTGCAGGGTGTCGCTCAGGACTCGCCGAAATAGCCGCTGAGCACCCGAGTCCGAGCTCCCGTTAGCTACGAAGCTAAAAGAGTTAACGGATTCTTCCGCCTCGCTGTGCTGCGTGTCCAGGTCACTAACGCTGACATGTTCCTGAGTTCCCAGGAGCCGTGTTTAGGAGGCGTTCTATCCACAAAAACAAACCGTGTGGCATGAATTATCATCTCATCTCATTATCTCTAGCCGCTTTATCCTTCTACAGGGTCGCAGGCGAGCTGGATCCTATCCCAGCTGACTACGGGCGAAAGGCGGGGTACACCCTGGACAAGTCGCCAGGTCATCACAGGGCTGACACATAGACACAGACAACCATTCACACTCACATTCACACCTACGGTCAATTTAGAGTCACCAGTTAACCTAACCTGCATGTCTTTGGACTGTGGGGGAAACCGGAGCACCCAGAGGAAACCCACGTGGACACGGGGAGAACATACAAACTCCGCACAGAAAGGCCCTCACCGGCCACGGGGCTCGAACCCGGACCCTCTTGCTGTGAGGCGACAGCGCTAACCACTACACCACCGTGCCGCCCTATGAATTATCATGTCATATTACAACCAGAGCGTTTTTAACATAGTTACTGGTCTCCCAGTGGCCAGATTTGGTCTCCTAGTCAATGCCAAACCAGCTTCACTGGGAGACCAAATTTTAAACCAAGTTATGTCTTTTTTTTATCATTTGGTTCATTCAGTTGCAATTAATTAACCAAGCACCATGTAAGCAGGGGCGTATCAAGCTTTCCAAAAGTGGGGGTGTTCTGGAATGGGGAAGCCATATCATTAGACATCGGTTTATGGCTATATACACGCCCGGCGTGTACACTGTGATGTACTGTACTGTCAATGACCGATATGGAACTTTTTCATACCCATGGTCCATGGATGCAAATGAAAGGGAGGACAGCAGAAAGCCTATAAATCCAGCTGACTCCAGCCAAGTTCTGCATTTCATGCAGAGATCTATCATGTTGGGTTTTGGTGTTGTTCCTGCCAGGGCTATGTAATTATTCAGTAAGTGAAGGCAAAAAGGATTGAGTGATAATTCTAGGTAACAGGATACTGTTCTGGCGGCACGGTGGTGTAGTGGTTAGCGCTGTCACCTCACAGCAAGAAGGTCCTGGGTTCGAGCCCCGTGGCCGGCGAGGGCCTTTCTGTGTGGAGTTTGCATGTTCTCCCCGTGTCCGCGTGGGTTTCCTCCGGGTGCTCCGGTTTCCCCCACAGTCCAAAGACATGCAGGTTAGGTTAACTGGTGACTCTAAATTGACCGTAGGTGTGAATGTGAGTGTGAATGGTTGTCTGTGTCTATGTGTCAGCCCTGTGATGACCTGGCGACTTGTCCAGGGTGTACCCCACCTTTCGCCCGTAGTCAGCTGGGATAGGCTCCAGCTTGCCTGCGACCCTGTAGAACAGGATAAAGCGGCTACAGATAATGAGATGAGATGAGGATACTGTTCTATAACAGAGATGCCAGTATTGCTGCCTACACTGGTATACACTGATATAAACCAAACCCAAAACTTCACATAGCCCAAGAAGTCATACACCATCATGCATAACAGTTTGGACTGGGATCGCTTTGTGTGAGCCGGAGGCATGGCTAATCAGTTCATGTTGGAGAAGTGCAGCATCCTGGAAGGACCTCTTTAGTATAGCATTCAAATAAGACGGGTTCCTGCTTTTAATGTCTTTAATTATTCAAACTCGTGTACAAAACCTGTTTGCATCATGCATTACATCAGGTTTAATGCATAAAATAGTCCTATGGAAATTAACACAATCTTTTAGGGCATGGCACCTGGGACAACTGTTTGAACGACGGCATCGCAAGCGCTTTGAGAAGGGTCTGTCTGCAGAGCCAGGCACAGTAAACACCGCATGCGACGTCAAACCTGGAACGGTGAATCAGGAGCGGTAAAACTGGTGTTAGCTCTGCAGACAGATACTGTATTATTGAGCGCTTTCGGCACACTACGCAAACTGGCTATTATATTCACGCAACTGCTGATTGGTCGGGTGAGAAACTGTTTTGAGTCCGTTGCGTGGCTGTTTTTTGTCTAACGTTATGGCAATAGTTTACTTCCTTGTTACACATTTTATAGTAGCTGTATAATTTTCATAATGATGTCATTTTAATCTGACAAAAGTGGGGGGGGATGAAATTGTGTTTCAACAAAAGTGGGGGGGATGAAACATACGCATCCCCCGTGGGGGATACCCCCCTGCATGTAAGTATACATCTAACAAGGAAAACGAAGATCTATGTTATAAGATGTACATACAAGATCATGTTGGTATGGGCGGTGCGGTGGTGTAGTGGTTAGCGCTGTCGCCTCACAGCAAGAAGGTCCGGGTTCGAGCCCCGTGGCCGGCGAGGGCCTTTCTGTGCGGAGTTTGCATGTTGTCCGCATGGGTTTCCTCCGGGTGCTCCGGTTTCCCCCACAGTCCAAAGACATGAAGGTTAAGCTGGGCATACACTGTGCGATTTTTTTTTTTTTTTTTTTTTTCTCAATCGCGGTATTCAGCTGCTGCTCACACTGTACAAGTGAATCGCAGGGGTAAACAGCACGCAGCTTACGATTCTTGTTCTCACACTATACTATCCGATGCTTGGATCCGATGCTCAGGATTTCAAACAGGTTTGATTTTTATCCGATCGATCAGGAGGAGGTCGTGAGGTGTTAATCGCTTGTCGTTACCCCATGTATACTACACGATCCGAGACGCACGATTGAGCCAAAACTCGGCCCGATCTCCAAAATAGTCGCACGAGTGAAAATCGTGTCAAAATCGGGCCAAAAATCGCACAGTGTATGCCCAGCTTTAGGCTAACATGGGGTGGCCTTGGGCTGAAGTGCCTTTGAGCAAGGTATCTAATCCCTAACTGCTCCCCGGGTGCTGTTAGCGTGGCTGCCCATTGCTTTGGTTATGTGTGTGTGCTCATTGGTCGTGTGTGTTCACTGCTTCAGATGGGTTAAATGCAGAGAGGAATTTCACAAGTGTGTGATGAATAAAGTTGTGCTTTCTTTCTTTCCCAGATGACTATGGGCGAGACAAGTCACCAGGTCATCGCAGGGCTGACACGTATAAACAGACAACCAATCACACTCACGTTCACTTCAGAGCCTAACCTGCATGTCTTTGGGGAAAACCGGAGGAAACCCAGGCAGACACGAGGAGAACATGCAAACTCCACACAGAAAGGCCTCCGTCAGCCACTGGGCTCGAACCCAGAACCTTCTTGGTGTGAGGCGACAGTGCTAACCACTACACCACCGTGCCGTCCTGGTTTGATTATCTAGAAGAAGAAGAAGCACGGTGGTGCAGTGGTTAGCACTGTCACCTCACAGCAAGAAGGTCCTGGGTTTGAGCCCGGCAGCTGACGAGGGTCTTTCTGTGTGGAGTTTGCATGTTCTCCCCGTGTCTGCGTGGGTTTCCTCCGGTTTCCCCCACAGTCCAAAGACATGCAGGTTAGGCTAATTGGTGGCTCTAATGCCGCTTTTCCACTACAAACGCGGCTGAGCCGTGCCGTGCCGAGTCGAGCTGAGTCGAGCTGAGTCGAGCGGGGCTGTTGGAGTTGCATTTCGACTACAACCGCGCTGAACCGTGCTGGCTGGAAGTGGGTGGACACATTGGGTGGAGTTAGCGAAAGTGGGTGGACGTCACGTGATGTCGTTAAGCAGCGCAAACAGTGACATCAGTGACAGTGGCGGAACAAGTCAGAGCCGGGCCGGGGGCGGGGCAAATGACCGGGCCCTTTATTAAAGCTTATCATAACATCATTTTAGGCTACAAAATGTCCGCAACTGCGGTGTTTACCAATTTCAACACTACCGGGTGCAACTATGTTATTTAGTACATCTAGTCCTTCAAACGAACATGTAACTCAGAAACAAAAAACATTAGGATACTGTACATGGCTCATAATAAAACATCAATAGCCTATACTGCGCACATTATTTGAAGGGCATACGAATGAGCGCTCAGAGTGGTGACAGGAAGAGTCAGAAATAAAAGGAGGGCGGTGCAAACCTCACTGAATGCACTGTGTTTACCAATTTCAACACTACGGGGTGCAACTATGTTATTTTGTACATTAAGTCCTTCAAACGAACATGTAACTCAAACAAAAAAACATTAGGCGACATACTGTACATGGCTCATAATAAAACATCAATAGCCTACTGCGCGCATTATTTGAAGGGCATACGACGAGCCTTGCGCTCCGCGAACTCGTCCACGATGCTCTGTATGTCACTGATTCAGTGATCTTTTAAGCGGTAGTCTCACGACCCGAATAGTAAACAATAAACATGGAGGACATGGAGTCGTTAGTGTTGCTGGTCTTGGTGCTGTGGCTTGTTGTCACCGACAACGCCAACAGATACTGGCAAGAGCGTATAGATGAGGCGAGGCGCATAAGGCTTCAGAAATTCTCGTAATTCATAATTATTCTCCTTCCGGGTTTGCGGTGTTTACAGATCCCAGTGCGCTCGCGGGGCGTGTGTGGGCATGTGAGGACACGCCTCCTCACCAATCAGTGCACAGGGGAGTGTCTGCTCACGCCCCCCAACCTCAGTCGGCACGGTTTAGCTCGCTTCAGCCCCACTCCAAAACGGTGCGAGTTTTAGGGGCTAAGCAGGGCTGAAACGAGCTGAGTCGTGCTGGTTTTTGGTAGTCGAAACGCGAGCTGTGTCGGGCTGAAGTGAGCTGAAGCGAGCTGAAGTGAGCTGAAAAAGGGTAGTGGAAAAGGGCCATAAATTGACCGTAGGTGTGAATGTGAGTGTGAATGGTTGTCTGTGTCTATGTGTCAGCCCTGTGATGACCTGGCGACTCGTCCAGGGTGTACCCCGCCTTTCGCCCATAGTCAGCTGGGATAGGCTCCAGCTTGCCTGCGACCCTGTAGGACAGGATAAAGCGGCTAGAGATAATGAGATGAGATGAAAACTAAAATTGGGTTACTGAGATGGCTGATATCAGAATCCGATGTCATTACTGTGTAACTTTGAGTGTCTTTGACATAACATTTGTGCTTGGTAATTGCTCTTGATAGGTGTGTAGTCACTGTAGTGTGTTTGTCTGTATGGTGATTGGTGAACCATTTTGCATCAGGGAATATGCCGCAACGGTGCAGCCGCATGGACTCTGGGGGCCTGTGATTGTATTGCCCAGACCAGTTGGTCTCCTAGTGGAAAATCCTTAAAAAATGCCCTTATTACAACATATCTAATATGGTATAAACAGCTCAAATAAAAGCTAAATAAAAAAGGTTTGTCTGTCTGTCTAATATTTATTGATGCCAGTTTGTTTAATATTTGGTTCCACCATTTTATCTTCAATATCTAGTCAGAGCTGTTAGTCAATTCAGTTCACCATTTCTGATAAACCCATTTATGAGTGGTGCTTGAAAGTTTAGAATTTTCTATATTTCTGTATAAATGACCTAAAACATCAGATTTTCACACAAGTCTTAAAAATAAATAAAGAGAACCCTGTTAAGACAAAAATATTGTATTTGGTCACTTATTTATTGAAGAAAATTATCCAATATTAGGGTGGCACGGTGGTGTAGTGGTTAGCGCTGTCGCCTCACAGCAAGAAGGTCCGGGTTCGAGCCCCGTGGCCGGCGAGGGCCTTTCTGTGCGGAGTTTGCATGTTCTCCCCGTGTCCGCGTGGGTTTCCTCCGGGTGCTCCGGTTTCCCCCACAGTCCAAAGACATGCAGGTTAGGTTAACTGGTGACTCTAAATTGAGCATAGGTGTGAATGTGAGTGTGAATGGTTGTCTGTGTCTATGTGTCAGCCCTGTGATGACCTGGCGACTTGTCCAGGGTGTACCCCGCCTTTCGCCCGTAGTCAGCTGGGATAGGCTCCAGCTTGCCTGCGACCCTGTAGAACAGGATAAAGCAGCTAGAGATAATGAGATGAGATCCAATATTACATACACTATATTGCCAAAAGTATTTGCTCACCCATCCAAATTATCAGAATCAGGTGTTCCAGTCACTTCCATGGCCACAGGTGTATAAAATCAAGCACCTAGGCATGCAGACTGTTTTTACAGTTTGGAGCTGGCCCCTTCCTCTTCCAACATGACTGTGCACCAGTGCACAAAGCAAGGTCCATAAAGACATGGATGACAGAGTCTGGTGTGGATGAACTTGACTGGCCTGCACAGAGTCCTGACCTCAACCCGATAGAACACCTTTGGGATGAATTAGAGCGGAGACTGAGAGCCAGCCCTTCTTGTCCAACATCAGTGTGTGACCTCACAAATGCGCTTCTGGAAGAATGATCAAAAATTCCCATAAACACACTCCTAAACCTTGTGGACAGCCTTCCCAGAAGAGTTGAAGCTGTTCTAGCTGCAAAGGGTGGACCGACGTCATATTGAACCCTATGGATTAGGAATGGGATGTCACTTAAGCTCATATGTGAGTCAAGGCAGGTGAGCAAATACTTTTGGTAATATAGTGTATCTGTGAGTGGCAAAAGTATGTGAACCTTTGCTTTCAGTATCTGGTGTGACCCCCTTGTGCAGCAATAACTGCAACTAAACGTTTCCGGTAACTGTTGATCAGTCCTGCACACCGGCTTGGAGGAATTTTAGCCCGTTCCTCCGTACAGAACAGCTTCAACTCTGGGATGTTGGTGGGTTTCCTCACATGAACTGCTCGCTTCAGGTCCTTCCACAACATTTTGATTGGATTAAGGTCAGGACTTTGATTTGGCCATTCCAAAACATGAACTTTATTCTTCTTTAACCATTCTTTTCATTCGGGCGGCACGGTGGTGTAGTGGTTAGCGCTGTCGCCTCACAGCAAGAAGATTCCGGGTTCGAATCCAGCGGCCAGCGAGGGCCTTTCTGTGTGGAGTTTGCATGTTGTCTGCGTGGGTTTCCTCCGGGTGCTCCGGTTTCCCCCACAGTCCAAAGACATGCAGTTAGGTTGACATGGGTGCCTTTGAGCAAGGTGGGTTAAATGCATAGGATGAATTTCACTGTGCTTGAAGTGTGCATGTGATTTGAATAAAGGTTTCTTCTTTGGTAGAAAGACTTGTGTGCTTAGGGTCGTTGTTTTGCTGCATGACCCACCTTCTCTTGAGATTCAGTTCATGGACAGATGTCCTACCATTTTCCTTTAGAATTTGCTGGTATAATTTAGAATTAATTGTTCCATCAATGATGGCAAGCCGTCCTGGACCAGATGCAGCAAAACAGGCCCAAACCATGATACTACCACCACCATGTTTCACAGATGGGATAAGGTTCTTGTGCTGGAGTGCAGTGTTTTCTCATCTCATTATCTCTAGCCGCTTTATCCTGTTCTACAGGGTCGCAAGCAAGCTGGAGCCTATCCCAGCTAACTACGGGCGAAAGGCGGGGTACACCCTGGACAAGTCGCCAGGTCATCACAGGGCTGACACATAGACACAGACAACCATTCACACTCACATTCACACCTACGGTCAATTTAGAGTCACCAGTTAACCTAACCTGCATGTCTTTTGGACTGTGGGGGAAACCGGAGCACCCGGAGGAAACCCACGCGGACACGGGGAGAACATGCAAACTCCACACAGAAAGGCCCTCGCCGGCCACAGGGCTCGAACCCGGACCTTCTTGCTGTGAGGCGACAGCGCTAACCGCGACAGCGCTAACCACTACACCACCGTGCCGCCCTGCAGTGTTTTCCTTTCTCCAAACATAACGCTTCTCATTTAAACCAAAAAGTTCTATTTTGGTCTCATCCGTCCGCAAAACATTTTTCCAATAGCCTTCTGGCTTGTCCACATGATTTTTAGCAAACTGCAGACGAGCAGCAATGTTCTTTTTGGAGAGCAGTGGCTTTCTCCTTGCAACCCTGCCATGCACACCATTGTTCAGTGTTTTCCTGATGGTGGACTCATGAACATTAACATTAGCGAATGTGAGAGAGGCCTTCAGTTGCTTAGAAGTTACCCTGGGGTCCTTTGTGACCTCGCCGACTATTACACACCTTGCTCTTGGAGTGATCTTTGTTGGTCGACCACTCCTGGGGAGGGTAACAAGGGTCTTGAATTTCCTCCATTTGTACACAATCTGTCTGACTGTGGATTGGTGGAGTCCAAACTCTTTAGAGATGGTTTTGTAACCTTTTCCAGCCTGGTGAGCATCAACAATGCTTTTTCTGAGGTCCTCAGAAATCTCCTTTGTTCGTGCCATGATGCACTTCCACAAACATGTATTATGAAGATCAGACTTTGATAGATCCCTGTTCTTTAAATAAAACAGGGTGCCCACTCACACCTGATTGTCATCCCATTGATTGAAAACACCTGACTCTAATTTCACCTTCAAATTAACTGCTAATCCTAGAGGTTCGCATACTTTTGCCACTCACAGATATGTAATATTGGATCATTTTCCTCAATAAATAAATGACCAAGTATAATATTTTTGTCTCATTTGTTTAACTGGATTTTCTTTATCCACTTTTAGGACTTGTGTGAAAATCTGATGATGTTTTAGGTCATATTTATGCAGAAATATAGAACATTTTAAAAGGGTTCACAAATTTTCAAGCACCACTGTATTTAAAAAAAAAAAAAAAACATCCTGCCCCACAGCTTCCCAACCCCGGTACCCTCATCCTGCACGGATTAGTGTTTTCCCTGGATATGTTACAACAGGTGGGCAGCACGGTGGTGTAGTGGTTAGCGCTGTTGCCTCACAGCAAGAAGGTCCGGGTTCGAGCCCCGTGGCCGGCAAGGGCCTTTCTCTGCGGAGTTTGCATGTTCTCCCCGTGTCCGCGTGGGTTTCCTCCGGGTGCTCCGGTTTCCCCACAGTCCAAAGACATGCAGGTTAGGTTAACTGGTGACTCTAAATTGACCGTAGGTGTGAATGTGAGTGTGAATGGTTGTCTGTGTCTATGTGTCAGCCCTGTGATGACCTGGCGACTTGTCCAGGGTGTACCCCGCCTTTCGCCCGTAGTCAGCTGGGATAGGCTCCAGCTTGCCTGCGACCCTGTAGAACAGGATAAAGCGGCTAGAGATAATGAGATGAGATGTTACAACAGGGAAAAGAGTAAAACATATACACTAGGACATGTGGTTAGGATACCAGGGTTGGGATGTGTGCCCTACTCTTTCTGTTGTTGTTGTTGTTGTTGTATTGCTCCTGCGTCCTTTCCTGTTTACCTCCTGCCAGTGTTGTTGTTTGGCTGTAGTGCAGATAAGCAGCTGCAGACTGTTTTCCTGTTTGTTCTGTAGCTCTGCTTGAGTTAATCGGGGTCATCTCTCTGCTGTATACTTTACATAGTGCTACAGGCTGTAAACATTATCTGATTTTGTAAAACAGTGCCTGGAGTGGTTTTTGGACTAGAAAACTTGAACTAGACATGTTAATATGCTTGCATTTGTGTCCTGCAGAAAGGTGTTACAGTATGCACGCGTGTTAGTGAGCGGTTGGTAAGTTAATAAAGTTGCATCTTTTTGGAAGTTAATTCAGTATTCATGGTTGGACCAGTTCACGTTTCAGTATTTTTAAATAAAATATAGCTATGCAAAGTATGGGGGGGGGAGAGAAGAGAGCTTGAATTTTATAATTGAAGTCATCAGATTGCTGCCATTGCCATTTACAAACAGAGTAAGTTTGCATGTAAACATACTAGACGTTAATTATGATCCTTCTTCGTAAAATGCTTGTTGAGGAGCTGCCCTTATGCTAGTGGGTAAATTATGGCTCTGTGTAAACCAACATTGTTGTGCGTCATACTGTTTCTAATGAAAAGTGTTGCAAAATTGATATTACCCAAGCAAAGTAGTGCCATAATCATTAGCTAAAATACTTTTAGCTTTTGCACTACATGGAGAACTAAACACTTAATTAATGCTGAAGCCTGTCTGAGGCTCCAGTCCTCCAGGAATCCTCTTGTGGACATGGATCATTCTTTCACTGTAATGACTCTTTCGTTATGTTAATTATCAGTGCTGAAACTGTGCTGTGTTGGTTTGATACGTGAGCTGAAGTGTCTGTCGAATCTATACTCCTGTAATGTGATTCCCTGGCTGCCCATCTCCTGGAGAATTTGCCTGGTGGTTGAGTGTGAAAGGATTTGTAATGAGAAACCCACCTGCAGGGGGGAATCTGCCCTTTTGTGGCTGATTGGCATGTCTCTCAGCAAATCAGAATAGATCTCGTGGGGCGCAGACAGCTGGATGTCTTCGACTGTTCTTCGTCTGTCATCCATCTTGGCTTGAGGCAGTGAGTCCAGCATACAAGAAACATTGGTGTACAGTAGAGTTACTTCCTGTGTCTGTTTGTCGCCGATAACACAGGCGCCCAGGATCCCAGGATTGTGATAAAATAGCCTTATTTTATTTCTCAATTTACTGATAACGTCAAACATATCTACAGTTGCAGTCAGAAGTTTGCATGCAGGCACATGAACGTCATGGCAATATTGGGCTTTCGGTGATTTCTTTAAACTGTGATTTTTTTTTTTTGTGGCAGAGTGATTGACAACATACATCTTCAATAGTAAAAAAGCAAAGCATTTGGTACACAGGTTTTAACTGAAAACAACACAGAATCAAAATTATACATACATGGTCAAAAATGTACATACATCCACTTTGATTATTACAGTAATTCAGTAGTGCTGAAAATTCCAAAATGTCTCTTAACTTGCCAAGGCTGACAGGAAATTGGTTCTGATGGTCAGGACCAACCCAGGAATCACCAAGGCACAGGCCTGACATGAACTGGAAGCTGCTGGAACACTGTCTACAGTCATGCAAGTTTGACACTGCTATAGGCTAAGAGGCTGCCATCCAATAAATCAGCCCCCGCTCCAAAACCAACACATTCAAGTTTGATTAACTTTGCAGCTGACCACATGGACAAAGAAAAAGCCCTCTGGAGGAAAGATTTATGGTCAGATAAGACAAAGATTGAGTTGTTTGGCTACAATGACAGAGGTATAGAGGAACACTGTGCCAGCATGGTGGTGGTTGCGTCATGCTCTGGGGCTGTTTTGCTGCCAGTGGAACTGCATTACACAAAGTGGATGGAATAAGAAAGAACAAGCACTACCTCAGAATTCGTCAGCATAACCTCAAACCATCCGAAATGTGGAAACAATTGGGTGTCCTAACAGGACAGTGACCTCAAAAACACATCAGAGCTGACCTCAACCCTATCAAAAATATGTGGAGTGTCTGGTCCATGCCAGGAAACGCACATTTTAACTGAACTCTGCCAATTCTGCCAAGAAGAGTGGTCCAATATCCAACCAGAATTCTTCCAGAAGCTTGTTGATGGCTATCAACAAGCTTCTGTTTGGTCAAGGTGAAACTTGCTAAGAGGCATTTCACCAAATATTAGGTGTGCTGTATGTATACTTTTGACCATGTATGTATAATTTTGACCCTCTGTTGATTTCAGAAAACCCAAAATAAATAAAAAACGTGTGCACCAAAGTTTAGGGTTTTTTTTTTCTATTAAAGCTGTATGTTGTACAATCATTCTGGCAAAGAAAAAGAACAGTCAAAAGAAATCATTTGAAAGCCCAATATTACCATAACATTCATGTCCCTGGATGTAAATTTATTACCGCACTTGTACTTTTCTTGTACTTCAAGATGCTTGAAGATGTTTGATCCAAGTGTGAGGACCTCAGCACGTACAGTGGTGCTTGAAAGTTTGTGAGCCCTTTAGAATTTCCTATATTTCTGCATAAATATGATCTAAAACATCATCGGATTTTCACACAAGTCCTAAGAGTAGATAAAAAGAACCCAGTTAAACAAATGAGACAAAAATATTATACTTGGTCATTTATTTATTGAGGAAAATGATCCAATATTACATATCTGTAAGTGGCAAAAGTATGTGAACCTTTGCTTTCAGTATCTGGTGTGACCCCCTTGTGCAGCAATAACTGCAACTAAACGTTTCCGGTAACTGTTGATCAGTCCTGCACACCGGCTTGGAGGAATTTTAGCCCATTCCTCCGTACAGAACAGCTTCAACTCTGGGATGTTGGTGGTTTTCCTCACATGAACTGCTCGCTTCAGGTCCTTCCACAACATTTCGATTGGATTAAGGTCAGGACTTTGACTTGGCCATTCCAAAACATTAACTTTATTCTTCTTTAACCATTTTTTGGTAGAAAGACTTGTGTGCTTAGGGTCGTTGTCTTGCTGCATGACCCACCTTCTCTTGAGATTCAGTTCATGGACAGATGTCCTGATGTTTTCCTTTAGAATTCATTCTCATCTCATTATCTCTAGCTGCTTTATCCTGTTCTACAGGGTCGCAGGCAAGCTGGAGCCTATCCCAGCTGACTACAGGCGAAAGGCGGGGTACACCCTGGACAAGTCGCCAGGTCATCACAGGGCTGACACATAGACACAGACAACCATTCACACTCGCACCTACGGTCAATTTAGAGTCACCAGTTAACCTAACCTGCATGTCTTTGGACTGTGGGGGAAACCGGAGCACCCGGAGGAAACCCACGTGGACACGGGGAGAACATGCAAACTCCACACAGAAAGGCCCTCGCCGGCCACGGGGCTCGAACCCAGAACCTTCTTGCTGTGAGGCGACAGCGCTAACCACTACACCACCGTGCCGCCCTCCTTTAGAATTCGCTGGTATAATTCAGAATTCATTGTTCCATTAACGATGACAAGCCGTCCTGGACCAGATGCAGCAAAATAGGCCCAAACCATGATACTACCACCACCATGTTTCACAGATGGGATAAGGTTCTTATGCTGGAATGCAGTGTTTTCCTTTCTCCAAACATAACACTTCTCATTTAAACCTAAAAGTTCTATTATGGTCCTATCCATCCACAAAACATTTTTCCAATAGCCTTCTGGCTTGTCCACATGATCTTTAGCAAACTGCAGACAAGCAGCAATGTTCTTTTTGGAGAGCAGTGGCTTTTTCCTTGCAACCCTGCCATGCACACCATTGTTGTTCAGTGTTCTCCTGATGGTGGACTCATGAACATTAACATTAGCCAATGTGAGAGAGCCCTTCAGTTGCTTAGAAGTTACCCTGGGGTCCTCTGTGACCTCACCGACTATTACACACCTTGCTCTTGGAGTGATCCTTGTTGGTCGACCACTCCTGGGGAGGGTAACAATGGTCTTGAATTTCCTCCATTTGTACACAATCTGTCTGACTGTGGATTGGTGGAGTCCAAACTCTTTGGAGATGGTTTTGTAACCTTTTCCAGCCCGATGAGCATCAACGCTTTTTCTGAGGTCCTCAGAAATCTCCTTTGTTCGTGCCATGATACACTTCCACAAACGTATGTTGTGAAGCTCAGACTTTGATAGATCCCTGTTCTTTAAATAAAACAGGGTGCCCACTCACACCTGATTATCATCCCATTGATTGCAAACACCTGACTCTAATTTCACCTTCAAATTAACTGCTAATCCTAGAGGTTCATATACTTTTGCCACTCACAGATATGTAATATTAGATAATTTTCCTCAATAAATAAATGACCATGTATAATATTTTTATCTCATTTGTTCAACTGGGTTCTCTTTATCTACTTTTAGGACTTGTGTGAAAATTTGATGTTTTAGGTCATTTATGCAGAAATATAGAAAATTCTAAAGGGTTCACAAACTTTGAAGCACCACTGTATGGTTTCAGCCATGCATTTTAAGACCGAGTCATTATGCTCATCATGGTTTTTGAAGATGATGTCCATCTGCTGCATCCTTTTAACTAAAAGCCTGCAGTACACTGTTGATGATAAATAATGTAATAATGTAGTGATGTATTTCTTGTTTTAGCAAACCTCCTGCAAGCCCCTGATGTTCCTCAACATTCTAATCAATGCTGTCTAGACTTGCACTGTTACTCATCCCTACATCATCTATTAAACAAACAATGGCGGTAACATGAGCTTGTCTGTCAGCCATGGCAGTGGTTGAGGTGCTGCAGATGCTGTTGCACTGACCTGCTTTTGACCAATAGAGGGGGATACATGCTCAGGTATCGGCTTCTTCCATGCATGCACAAATTAGTGTTCAGTGAAATATCTTCGCAACCTTTAACTTTGAATGAGAGCTGTTGAAAAATACAACTTCAATACAAAGCAAAAACAGTGGCTTTGGATGTGATAGGTAATGAAACCTTAGGTCTTGTGTCAAAAGAATCGTATCTCTTCACCAAACATTTTAAATGAGCACATTTTCCATTTTTGTACCAACTTCTCTCTAACAGGATTTTGGATTGATATTTTTTATTTTTTTATTTTTTTTTTACACCCTGACCTATTTGTATAACCATTAGGACGTGTTTGATGGAGATTGCAAAGCACTTCTGGAAGTCACTCTGGATAAAGGCGCCTCCAAAATGTTATTTCGTCTTCAGCGTTCTGCCTGATGGCAGGTCTGCTCTGATGGCTTCAGCCATCAAATTTTCAAGGGAAGGATTACAGAAGTGGTTTCCCGTTGCCTTCTACTGGATTATTATAAAGGTTTTCTCCTCTCAACCATTCACACCTATGGATAATTTAGAGTAGCTAGTTAACCTAACCACATGTCTTTGGGAGAAACTGGAGCACCCGGAGGAAACCCACACAGACGGGGAGAACATACAAACTCCACCCAGAATGGCCCGCATCAGCCACTGGACTCAAACCCAGAACCTTCTTGCTGTGAGGCAACAGTGCTAACCACTGCACTACTGTGCTGCTGCTGCTTCTTCTTCTTCTCATCTCATTATCTCTAGCCGCTTTATCCTGTTCTACAGGGTCGCAGGCAAGCTGGAGCCTATCCCAGCTGACTACGGGCGAAAGGCGGGGTACACCCTGGACAAGTCGCCAGGTCATCACAGGGCTGACACATAGACACAGACAACCATTCACACTCATATTCACACCTACGGTCAATTTAGAGTCACCAGTTAACCTAACCTGCATGTCTTTGGACTGTGGGGGAAACCGGAGCACCCGGAGGAAACCCACGCGGACACGGGGAGAACATGCAAACTCCACACAGAAAGGCCCTCGCCGGCCACGGGGCTCGAACCTGGACCTTCTTGCTGTGAGGCGACAGTGCTAACCACTGCACTACCGTGCTGCTGCTGCTTCTTCTTCTTCTAGATAATTAAACCAGGGTGGCACGGTGGTGTAGTGGTTAGCACTGTCACCTCACAGCAAGAAGGTTCTGGGTTCGAGCCCTAGTGGCTGACGGGGGCCTTTCTGTGTGTAGTCTGTATGTTCTCCCCCTGTCTGTGTGGGTTTCTTCTGGGTGCTCCAGTTTCTCCCAAAGACGTGCGGTTAGGTTAACTGGCTACTCTAAATTATCCATAAGTGTGAATGGTTGAGAGGAGAAAACCTTCATAATAATCCAGTAGAAGGCAATGGGAAACCACTACTGTAATCCTTCCCTTGAAAATTTGATGGCTGAAACTTTTTGATAGCCAGTTAACCTAACCGCATATCTTTAGGAGAAACTGGAGTACCTGGAGGAAACCCACGCAGACACTGGGAGAACATACAAACTCCGCACAGAAAAGCCCGCATCAGCCACTGGGCTCAAACTAGGGCTGGGAGATATGGGAAAAAATGAATATCCCGATACATTTTCTCCATTTCACGATATACGATATATATCTCGATCTCCTCTAAAGGACCCCATGAAATCTAACTTTTACTCTTTACTGTTTTCACAACAATCCCTGCAGATTAAATAACATTCTTGTTTAGTTTTACAGGTGGTTTTCAACAACACATTTTTAAATTTTCATTTTAGTGATTAATCACAATTGAATTGAAATAAGACTATTTTTATTCAACAAAGATGTGGCACAAACTGCAAAAACAATCTTGAAAATTGCAACAAAGGGGCAACACAATACAGAGCTGCTCAGAGCTCAAACCAATAAAGTGCAAGCTCAACACTGAGAGACATTTAGCCTAAATAAGAAAAGTGCTCTTTCATTAAATTATTTAAAAAAATAGATCTCCAAGCTATTAACCTGACTACTGAGAACCACTGGAACATTCACAATAGAGAGAGAGAGAGATTGAGGGAGAGAAGAGGGAGATCTGCAAAACATCATTTCTCTCTTTGCACACTTTTGAACTGAGTGTTTTCTGGCTCTGCCTCTCAGATGTGTAGAATTCCGCTATTGCCTTCTCTGTAAAATGTCTGCGACCAGGCAACTCATATTTGGGATCGAGTGTGTTTAGTAATTTTTGGAAGCCTGGTTTTTCCACTACACTAACTGGGATCATGTCTTCGTTAGTGACTGCATCCGTTATAGCTCTCCATCTCTGACTCGTTTTCTCATATGGGGTGGATTTGGAGAACGAGGCCGCTATGGTCATTTGTTTAGCTCGTGGGGGGGTTTAGCTCGTGGGCAAGTAGTTCGGAGTTTAAGAGACTCTTCATACTGTACCGGGTGAGTTTTCAGGTGATGGAACATATTTGTCGTGCTGCTGCCTTTCGTGATGACAGGGGTTTTTTTGCACACTTTACAAATTGGCATTTGCTGTTCCACGTCCTCCTCGTGATATCCCAAAAAATGCCAGATGACTGACCCCTTACTAGTTCTTTTAGGAGCCAATTCGTCCGCTTCCATTTTTAATTTGTCGCCGAAATTGACAGAGCTTACATGGTAGCCTATGCAACACCAGCAATTGCACGAACTGAGTCAGCGCCGTAAACCGAAAGTAGAAAATCTTCCCGCAAGTTCCTTTCAGCACCGAGATGTCGCCCGGGATTGGTTGGTGAGTGCGTGACATTATTGTGGTGGTTTTTTTTTTTTTAACCCTTAGGCAGCCTCTCACGTTACTGCCTGAGGGACAGGGAGAAAACCACCGGAAAATGTTTTAAACAAACGCAAGTCGGAAGATGACCATAAAATACTCGATAGTTACGATATAATAATTTTATGTATCTCACACAGAATTTTCGGAGATATATCGAGTATATTCGATATATCGCGCAGCCCTAGCTCAAACCCAGAACCTTCTTGCTGTGAGGCGACAGTTCTAACCACTACACCACCGTGCCTCCCAAACATCATTTATTAGCAATTAAACAGCGACCTAATCCGTTCATTCATTTTGTAAAACTTAAAACTATTTGCCAATGAGTGAACAATATGTCGATTCTGGTTTGCATCATGTTCTTTGCAAGCCTGCTACACACACTACACCCTTCTGCATGTAGATGTCTTATCAGTCTTCTGAAGAGATTGTAAAAGCAAATGAGGTGTCGGTGAATTTACAGCTGAACAACTTTGTACAATGAAATGTTTGAACACTTCCAATGTTTTTTTTTTTTTTTTTTTAACAGTGATCACAAAAAGCTTCCCTCACTTTTGCATCTAGCTCACTATTAATGACAAGAAAGCATTACTGTGGATATATATATATATATATATATATATATATATATATATATATATAAAAACATCTTAAAAAGTATGACTTTGTCATTTTCACTGCAAATGTTCCATGGGTTATGTAATACAAACTGTCGACTTGTTCTTGCTTTCCGTGGAAGTGTATAATTATATGTATTGTGAATGTTGTTGGAATGTTCAGTATGCAGTTTACAGTTGAAAAACAGGTGCTTGCTTTTTTTATGCTTTAATTTAATTTTAGACACAAAATACAGTAATGAGTAACGTACTTATGAGTAAGTGTAGTGCAACTGTATGTGCAGTCTAAGTGTCGTGAACAGTTTTTCATCCCCAGCGGTATCGGTTATCATACTGGCCAGTGATTTGCATGTTACTGCTAGGCTTTAATATGTTTCTCAAATGTCTGACCAGCCAACTGCACCGCTGGTTAAATCTAGGTCAAATTAAACTTTTCATTTTCTCATACAAAAGGAATATTAACGCTCTAAATAAAAACAAGCCTGTGCACTTTTGGGTGGCACGATGGTGTAGTGGTTAGCACTGTCGTCTCACAACAAGAAGGTTCTGGGTTTGAGCCCAGCGGCTGACGAGGGCCTTTCTGTGCAGGGTTTGCATGTTCTCCCCGTGTCTGCTTGGGTTTCCTCCGGGTGCTCCGGTTTCCCCCACAGTCCAAAGACATGCAGGTTAGGCTAACATGGGGCAGTCATGGCCTGAGGTTGGGTTGAAGTGCCCTTGAACAAGGGCACCTAACCCACAACTGCTCCCTGGACACTGTAGTATAGCTGCTTACTGTTCTGGGCATGTGTGTGTGCTTATTGCCCACTTGTGTGTTCCAGTGTGCAAGATTTTTTTTTTTTTTTTTGTGTGTGTGTAGCAAAAGATGCTACACAGTAGTCATTTTTGTGTAGCAATTCCAAAATTTTGTGTAGCATTTTCTTGTTTCAATATATATTAAGTAATAAATGTGCGAGTGACAGAAAGTAAAGACACGAGTCTTATGACAAGTTTACAACAATGTTTTATTGCAGCAAGCCTTTATATCATTGTGCTAATATGCAAATATAATGGTACAACTACTACACCAAGCATTAAGACCCATTTTTGGTCATTACACATTACTCATATCCAGCTAGGAAGGTCATCTATTTCAGCGCTCATTTTAAAGCTAATTCTGTGATCAAGAGTTCTGAGTAATGTTAAAGTTTTGGTGTACTTCTAAATTGCATGAATAAGACTCCTCTCATCTCATTATCTGTAGCCGCTTTGTCCTGTTCTACAGGGTCGCAGGCAAGCTGGAGCCTATCCCAGCTGACTACGGGTGAAAGGCGGGGTACACCCTGGACAAGTCGCCAGGTCATCACAGGGCTGACACATAGACACAGACAACCATTCACACTCACATTCACACCTACGGTCAATTTAGAGTCACCAGTTAACCTAACCTGCATGTCTTTGGACTGTGGGGGAAACCGGAGCACCCGGAGGAAACCCACGCGGACACGGGGAGAACATGCAAACTCCGCACAGAAAGGCCCTCGCCGGCCACGGGGCTCGAACCCGGACGTTCTTGCTGTGAGGCGACAGCATTAACCACTACACCACCGTGCCGCCCCGTAATGGCTCATTTGATACAAAATATTTAGTTTTAATTTGTGCAAATAAACTTTTTGGACATTCCGTTTCAAATACTGGATTCCGTGTTTTCTGTTCGTTTACCGCGATCGCGTAAAGCCATCGTCTTTATTATTATTATTATTATTAGGTGTTTATTTATCCATCCATCCATCCATCCATCCCCCACTGGACAATTGGCGACTGACTAACCCAGTTACCCTGGGAATGTTAGGAAATAAGGAAAGCTTATAATTTTCTTCGAGAAGTTGGCCAACTTTTTGCATTGCATCTCTGTGCGATACACTGGGGAAATTGATTAGCAGTTCTTCAAAATTGGGTCGCATTTTGCGATGCGATACCAGCTATCTCGAACGCTGGTGTGTTCACTGCTTCAGACGGGTTAAATGCAGAGGTTAAATTTCACTGTGTGCTTAAGTCTGTGCTTGAGTGTACGTGTGACAAAAGCTTCTCGGCTTGGCTTTTGATGTTACTGCATTCACACGTATTGTACATAAGAAACCCCTGAGCTCAGTGTCAGATGGACATGAGCCTACATCAGGTCAGATCTCCAATACTTAACAAAGACGCTATTGACCTGCAGAAGGAAATTGCTGCCTCGCTCTCTCTGCTGGCACCTATTAGCTCTGAGTCAATTCAGATAGACTTAGCTCACCTGTACATTTTTTATTGCACATTCCTATATTTGTTGTAGCAGTACATGGTGCTGTGTTTCTGTTTGATGTGTTGAAAGCCTCTTCGGCCTCTCCGTTTCTTTCTCTCAAGATTCTTAGTTGCTTATTAGTTGCTTTCTATGCAAGATGTGGCCCGTATGGATTGTAGGTGTGAGTTGAAAGTGTGATCGGGCTTATTGGTCAGTAATGAGGTAATTAACGGTCTCTGGAGTCTAAAAAAAATTCCTTGGAACCACTCCTTCCTCCAGCCTCGCTCTCAGCAAAGTGCAAAATCTGGCACGCTCTGCAAAGGGCGAGGAAGCCTAATTACAGGGTGCGCTGGCAGATTCTGGCCTCTCTTCCTCCTCATCTGGGGACCTGCTGCTCAAACACATTCTCTGCTTTAATTAGTACCAGGCGAAAATGAAGGTCCGCGTTCCACGTACATATGCTGAGCTAAAGCATTAGCCCTAGGTGGCGCTGTCACACTCTCAGGGTTGTTTTGAGTGTTTGTTTATTATGATACTATGGCACTGTTGCTGTTCTTTTCCTTGATCTAAATAAGGCAAAGGTGGCGAAAAGGTGGAGCTGATCAAACCAACAACGTGTGTTTCTGTATGTCAGTATATAAACTTGAAGTTTTTTCGGTACAAAAGAAAACAGTTCTCCTGTTTGATTACGGTTGATCTCACATACCATCTTTACGAGTGTCACACTCCAGCAGGTGGCCAATACATCTTTTGAGTTTCACTGGTAAACGTGGAAGTACAGCTATTTTTTTTTTTTTTTTTCCCCTTGAAGTTAAATTAGAAAAGAAAGAGAGAAAGTAAGTCTTGGTTACTAGAAAGAAATTCGTGTGCCTTTCACCTGACAAACGCAAGCAATGTATGATGACATTAACTGCATGACGATAGCTTTGGCGTCATCTCCGAGTCAGTAAAAATGGGGTAGAGTAAATAGACATACAGCTAATTACAGACAGATATTTGGTGGCTTCTTAGGTCACATAAAAAGACTTCAACATGTTTTTTTAGATTCAAATGAGAATTCTTGAAAGTCAAGAGGCGGAGAGGTGGACATGATCCTACATCAGTCTCATTATACAGGGTTTCCTTGAAACTTATTTTTTTTTAAAATATATTTATTTTTTTCGTGGTCCAAATCCTGCGCTCTGATTGGCTGACGAGCGGGTCCGTATCCCACGGTACGGACCCCAGTTACGGACCTCTGGCAACTCACTCGTTCACAACAACAACAAACGTAGTAGCATTTTTTTGTCAACATTTATCTTTTTTATAAGATTTATTTATAAGATTATCAAATCTTATAAATTTTTGCCAGCATTTCTCAGGAGAATAGCATTAATTTTACAGCATGGATAGCGATAACGACAGTGTTCACAGCGAAAGCGAGTTTTACTACCCTGAGGAAGAAGAAATAAAAGAAAACATTTCAGGAGAAAGATAAAAACCTCTAACTGTTGCTAACGCCGAGCAAAAACATGGCTGAATCCTGAATGACTCCTATTTGTATAAATAGGGGACTACATAGGCGGCAAAATGTAGGTTTTTTTTTTTTTTTTTTTCCCTGCCATGGAAGTGCACTTGTATACCGAGGAGGAAGCAATTTGCATTACAGCCGTGAATGAGGATTCAAAATGGCGGCTCGCCTCGGCTCCGTTTTCCCTTTCGGGCGCTCTCATTTTCTGTTAGAATTTGGTAAAAAAAAAAAATATATATATATGTATATATATATATATATATATATATATATATATATATATATATATATATATATATATATTATTTACCAGATTAAGGTTAGTCCGTATGGTGAAATACCGTGATCTCGGCCTTGAATACTGACCTCGGCCCAGAGGGCCTCGCTCAGTACTTTCAAGACCTCGGTCACGGTATTTCACCATACAGACCTCCCAGCTGGTAAATAACGTATATACTTTTTGCACTTCCCTATTCTCTGAAAAAACAAGAGTTGCTTTCGTGTAAATGAATTGACTTGCTCGATTTGGATTTTGTATAATATTAATACAAATACTGTGTTGTTCAAGAGCCTACCACACTCATTCACTCTTAGAGACGAAAAGCTGCCATTTTAAAATGTGTATCAGAGCAAAGGTCAGTCTCCACAGAAGGAAATTGCTGCGTCTCTCTGTTGATACCCATTAGCTCCTCGAGCCATTTCACATAGACTCAGCTCACCTGTAGGTTTTTACTGCACTTTCCCATATTTGTTATATAGCAGCACATGGTGCCGTGTTTGTATTTGATATGTTGATAGCCTCCAAGGCTTCTTTCTTTCTAGGTCCTGAGTTGTTTATTACTTACTTTCCATGGATGATGGTTGCATGAGAGGCACAACATTGGGTTGTAATCTTAAATAGATAGTCAGATAAGGCCATGGATGAAGAATATCCTTTGACACAATTGCTCCTTTGTCTGTATTGGCAGGTTTATAACTGGTTGAATCATTATAATTCACATTACAGCATTTTGAAACCACTGACACTGTAAAAACAAGATCCCTAATCACATCATTTTTTATTTTTTTTATGTTAGATACTGCTTTTAGTGTGTACTTGTTTTAGAAAAACACGACTGACCTGTACACTCTATACTACAGATAGAAGTATAGGTACAGTAACAAAGTTGTACTTTACAGCACTACAAAGATACTCGATGAAGCTCATGAAAAAGGACTTGTTGATTTATCTGATATTAAATGAAATCAGATTTGGTCATCCACCTCTTCATTAAGGGCGGCACGGTGGCGTAGTGGTTAGCGCTGTCGCCTCACAGCAAGAAGGTCCTGGGTTCGAGCCCCAGGGCCGGCGAGGGCCTTTCTGTGTGGAGTTTGCATGTTCTCCCCGTGTCCGCGTGGGTTTCCTCCGGGTGCTCCGGTTTCCCCCACAGTCCAAAGACATGCAGGTTAGGTTAACTGGTGACTCTAAATTGACCGTAGGTGTGAATGTGAGTGTGAATGGTTGTCTGTGTCTATGTGTCAGCCCTGTGATGACCTGGCGACTTGTCCAGGGTGTACCCCGCCTTTCGCCCGTAGTCAGCTGGGATAGGCTCCAGCTTGCCTGCGACCCTGTAGAAGGATAAAGCGGCTAGAGATAATGAGATGAGATGAGACCTCTTCTTCATTAAACAAAAATGGCCAAATGGTTTTATTTCATTTAATTTTACCCCAAATTGGTCTCTTGCCAGCTGCTTCTCTCTAGCTAGTCTTCCCATATCATTTGACAGCCAGCAAGCAGGTAAAGTGAAGCTTCCTTCAAGGCAAATGAAGATGCTGTATTTTTACAAACTGCTGCTCATACTACACTTCATGGCTAAAAGTATGTGAACACCTGACCCTCACACTCCTATTTGGTTCTTTCCCAAACTATTGCTGCAAAGTTGGAAACACACAATTGTCTTGAGTGTCTTTGAATGCTTAGCATTAAGATTTCCTTTCACTGCTACTAAAGGCCCCAAACCTTTCCAGCAAGACGATACCAGTGTGAACAAAGTGAGATCCATAAAACCATGGTTTTCCGAGGTTGATGAAAAACTTGATTGGCCTGCACAGAACCTACTGAACGCCTTTCAGATGAATTGGAATTGGGTCTATTCACCCAACATCAGTACCCAACCTCTTCACTCTGCCGGCTGAATCCTCACAGCCATGTTCCAAAATCTAGCGGATAGCCTTCTCAGAAGAGAGGCTGTTGGATTGGATTTGAACTTGCCATCTCCCAAAGTCAGTGCGACCTTTTTGGTTGCACTCTTTATTCATATTTGAGCATGAAAAAACACAAACCTCACATTATCTTGAGCAATGATCTGACTTAAGTTCAGTATAGCTAACACTAGAAAGAGTACTGTTGCTCAGGTAACGTTGAAACTAATAATATCTCGCCTTGTCTAAAACTGCATATTCAAACATCTGGAACAATGAGACTTTCTCGGCCTTTCTGAACCGGTGGCTCATTTAGGGCACCTGGAATGCATCCCCAAAAGCTCAGCGGAAATAATAAATTTGAGGAACAGTTAGTGGTCCTCCCATAGCTGCACCTGGTTGAGCTAATTACCTCTACCCTATAGCTCCCCTCTTTTGCGTTGTTCTTCCAGTTCCATTGGCCTCCAGTAGGAGCGAGCGCGTCGGAGAATAAGCTCAGCCCAGCACTGCTTCTCGCTAATAATGGCTAACAACAGGAAGGCCTCATATTACCTCTGCTGGTTGAGGTGGGCGCTTGTTCCTAATTTAGGTAATAGGATTTTATCAAAGTGCCATGAGGGAACCTGTTGCTGATGCATCATGGTGACATATTGAAGGAATGTCGTCTTGCCAGATGAATAAATATAGCGTCCGTGAATGCACTCAATGCGAGACGTTGCTGATTTGGTGTTCCTGGTTCCCCGTGACAAGCCCATGCTCCCACGCAGGGGCCCTTGCCATAAACATGTCACCATGACGAGGGCCACACGAAGGCTTCCCACAGTGCACTGGGAGAGCAGAGCAGAGGAGACGCAAGGAGGAGGGAGGACTCTGGGAGGCAGTCATGTCTGAACAGCGGAGAGTGTTTGTGCTGGCTGAGAGGTAGAGTGAGGAAAACAGGATGAGGTACATAAAGAGCCAATGAGGCGAACATGCCTGCGTTTATGGCTTCATTCTAATGAATGCGTTCGATGTGCTGCTTCAGCTTGCACACACGCTTGCATGTTCACACTGTGATACCTAGCCTTCTTTCCGTAGCAGGATTGGTTCTGGTTTTATTATGAGGTGTAGGAGGAAAGAAGGAATTCTGCTCTGCCTCACTCGTTTCTTCCCGAGTCTGTGATGGGCTATGGTACTTCTTTCTGTCTGTCCTTTTCACTCATTCACTCGTGCTTTCCTTCCATAATAAGGCATTTGACATGAACTCTGGCTTAGTCTCAATGGACAAAGTAAGTGTGTGTGTGTGCGTGTGTGTGTGTGTAAGAGATAAAAAGGATAAGAGACCACCACGGAGGACCACCTGCCTGTGTTCTTGGACCACCTCTCTCCCTCTCCTGAGCTGGGATCTGGTAGGCTGCTGCGCCAGGTCCCTGATTGGCCTCCGGATGCCAGCATGTGATTTACAGAGTGTGTTGGGGGATTGATCTATGGCTAATTGTGTGGCTGTTGAGAGTGTGTGTATGCGTGTGTTTCCCACCCTCTGTTCAGGCGCACAAGAATAACGCTGATCTTAATGTGTCTTTGTGTGTGTAGGACTGCAAAGTGTCAAATCTCTTACACAGTGCTTCCAGACTAATGAAACACTTCAGTAAGAGTGCAGAGTGTCAAAGTGCTCAATGTTGCAGTGCCAGTGACTCTCAACGCACGACGCTACCTGGACCAACGCTCCAGTCGAGTATAGAGCCCCTATAGCTGCTGTCTAAAGAGCGCTTTGCCCTTTGGCGCTGCGGCTCGGGCGAATACCAGGTGGTACCGTCTGCATGCCTGTGTAATTATGAGGTGCTGGTGAGTGTGTGTGATGCCACGCTGGCCGGAATTGCACTGCAGATTCACACATGCACGTACGCACGCACACACATACATTGGCTTGCTCTCTCTCTGCAGGGAAATTGTGTGGTTTTTGAAGGACTGAGACAAATATGGTTTAGTTTAAACAGAGAAAATGTGTTCACTCACAGCAGCAGGATAAAGAGGGGCATTAAGACGCATCACAGTGTGTGCATGTGTGTGTGTGTGTCTGCGTTTAGGCCCTGATTAGCTTAAGTCCTTTTTTTTGTGCAGCATTTGTGTTAATGGTGTTGGAGAATGCCTGCAGAGGTGGGCATCTGAAAACAATTACCTTGGCAGGGCAGCGAAACTGTGGGCTACGTTAAACACAGAGTGGACGTGAAGCTCCGGGACCTGTGGATTCTCTTGTAATAAAAGCTTCCCAAAAATGCAGGGCTGCATAGCTTTTAGGTTTTAGAGCAGGCCACTTTGAGGGTGGTGTTACATTTTTTTCCACACTAGGGGGCAGCAGAACTTTACGATTTAGCCTACACAGTCCAATCTGTAGCACACCAAGGACAAACTCTTGATGAGGGGTACTGATTCAGGAGCAGTGTTGTGTCCTGTCAGTGTGAGGTTCGACCACGTTGGACTGATTTCAGATTCACATTCTTAGCCATATCTTGAATACTAGACCAATGGGCTGAATATCTGGAGAGGCTTCTGAACATAGAGCGTGCTGATGTAGACCAACGCGAAAGTGCAGCAGACCAGATGTCTGGAGCACACTGTATGAAGCCGCACAAGAAGTGGTGTCTAATGTGGTCTAACATGTACCCAACTGTGTGTGTGTGTGTGTGAGATTTCAACATGTGAAGTCAACATGAAACCAAAGTGCCAGGAAAGACTAACTCCACTTTCCGCATATTTAGTTAGACCCTCTGACTAATTCTGCTGCTCATTTACATTTAATGACAGAAACATTATTAATGAAGTTAATTGCCATCTGGGAGCGATTGGGGGGTTGGTGAGTGGCAGGAATCTTAGAGAACCACTGGGTGAGACTATGAAATGAGTAATAGATTCGCTTTATATACGCTTTGGGGATAGTCCATGCTCAAAATGAGTGCCTTCATGGAAAAAGTTGTTACCACGTAATTAGCTCCTCACACTCTCACGCAACGTTTGCACTGCGTTCTTTGAGTTATTTCCCATTACAATTGGGTTCATTTTGTCAGGAAACCTGCAAACAAACACAGTTATTCTGACAGGTGTTTAAAACGCTAGGTGTTATTCAGCGCACGCTGCTCTCCCAGTGGCTTTGCGTTTTATTTTGCACCAGTCCATGACCATCTTCTCTGTCTCTCAACTCCGCTGTTCTCCTTTTTCTGTCTCAGATACGGATCCTCGCGTGCTTGAGAAACAGGAGTTGCAGCAGCCCACATATGTTGCGCTCAGCTACATAAACAGGTGACACACTTCACCACACACACAACTGCAAATAGTATGTGGTGTGTAAACACATTTGGTCTTGAATATTAAGGGCCTGTTTGCTAAATTATCCATAACGATGCAATCGTGAAGCACGAAGAAATTTATGAATTTATTTGTGCTTTTGCGTCAGCTACTAGACAGTCTTTTTAAGATTGTACTGCATGCAATGCATTGATCTTTTCAGTGTCTTGAATTATTATTATGAATTTTTTTACATTTATTTGTTTTGATTTTAGAACAATACTACATGCACTTATACGGAAACATTATCAGTGGCCTTTTTCATGTGTAGTTCTCTAGGCTTCGACGTTGCTGTGCATGGTAGTGTTTTAGATTCCCTTGAATGGCTCCAGTCCCTTTATGGCTCCATTAGAGACTTCAAACCAGGATCTGAGCCTCCATATGCTCCTCATACTGAAGACGCTTGTGTTCTGACATTCTGTGTATAGCGTGGTTTCGGAATGGATCCTCCATGCTGAGAGAGAGCACACTGGGTCTCATATGCCGTTTCACTGCTGGTAGAAAGAGGAGCCTCCACTTGATGTGGTTTCTAACTGTAGTTTGTTAATTCCACACCAGCTTTAACAATGTTTGTGTGAACTTTTTATTTTTGTGACATGCATTTCGAAAAGCGTTTACAGTGTAGCAAAACAACTCGGGGCCCAATAGTTTGATAATGAAAGCGTCTGCAGCGGATCAACTGACTTGGAAGCGATTACATATGTCTGTCTTTGATGAGGAGTTCAGATCATCTTCATTATTTCTGCATTCTTCTTTGTAGGTTCATGACAGATGCGGCGAGGAGAGAGCACGAGACTCTGAAGAAAAAAGTTCAGCCAAAGCTGTCCCTCTCTCTGACAGGCAGCCTATCACGTAACAGCGTGTCCACTCCGCCCCGACACACCAGCGGCAACCTCACTCCACCTGTAACACCACCTATTACACCCTCATCATCATTCAGGAGCAGCACTCCCACAGGTACTGAACACACACACACACCCATTACACACCTGTTACTGCAGTGGTTCATTCCTGTCTTTATGATCTCACTAGAGCTGGGTGTTTCCAACTAACTCACAGTACCGTACTTCTGTCAAGCCGTTATAATATTTCTTCAACATTGTTCGCATGCTTCCTGAAGCCTCACTCTCAGAAATACTACAGAGTCATGTGTCTGTACTGGGGATGGACACAAGTGCTTCTGCAAGTGAGAGCAAAAATCTCTCCGTGCTCTTATTGTGAACTCTGGCAAAAATAAGTCACATGAGGGAACAATTATATAATTTTTGGTCATTATTTCATCTGAACATTTTTGGTCTAGTACCAAACAATTACACACACATCCTTCTAGAAACTGACTTACGATCTTAATTTAAAATATTATGCTCGATTGCAGTGGTGTTACTGTGGGAACTGAAACTTAGTCTGTAAGGACACAGACTGTATATTTTAGAAAAATTTCGCCTGCGGGCGACCAGACAGCTGCCAATGAATATAATAAGTAAGAAAATAAAACTAATATAAAAAGGACTCGAGATGCTGCACATGATCAAAGTGTGGGCATAGACTAGAAAAAAAATGGCTTAAATTATGAGTACAGCAGTTACTGAAATATATGATTACTTATGATTAATTAAATATTAATGATTGTGTTCGTGCATGTTGATGACAGAAGCTGTAGATAACAGAATGCCATTATTACGGTATTACAACACCTGCTGTTAAGATGATAATCAATGATGAGGTGATATGTAGACATGGGGTAATCGTAATGGATTGTAATCAGTTACATTTTTGATGTAATCAGAATGTAATAGTAATTTTACTCAGGAAACATGCTGTAATAGTAATCGTAATCATAGGTACCAATAATGGTAATCATATAAGTATAACAAAATTACCTGATGGTAAAAAATGAAGAACATTGGTACCTTGTGTACACGGGCGCAGATAGAGGGGGGGACGGGGGGGATTCGTCCCACCCAGATTTAAATTCACCTCGTTCGGTCCCCCCCACTTATAGGGAGGAAAAAACGTCTATGCTGTCTTTCTTTGCATAAGGCAAACCTCACGGAAAAATCAAAAGACTGATTACCATTCGGTTTATTGAGGTGCACAGCAGTACATACATAGTTGCAACTGTGCAGACTGCACAGGTTGCGAGCTCGAGCTTGGTTGCTATGGTTACCCACAACAAGTTTGACAGGCATATCGGGGACAGCTCCTCCTAGTTCAGGACCCCAACACGGCATGATGAAGGGTGCCAAAAGGCAGAAAACAATTGCATCGTCTCATCTCATCTCATTATCTCTAGCCGCTTTATCCTTCTACAGGGTCGCAGGCAAGCTGGAGCCTATCCCAGCTGACTACGGGCGAAAGGCGGGGTACACCCTGGACAAGTCGCCAGGTCATCACAGGGCTGACACATAGACACAGACAACCATTCACACTCACATTCACACCTACGGTCAATTTAGAGTCACCAGTTAACCTAACCTGCATGTCTTTGGACTGTGGGGGAAACCGGAGCACCCGGAGGAAACCCACGCGGACACGGGGAGAACATGCAAACTCCACACAGAAGGGCCCTCGCCGGCCACGGGGCTCGAACCCAGGACCTTCTTGCTGTGAGGCGACAGCGCTAACCACTACACCACCGTGCCGCCCACAATTGCATCGTTTTTTTTTTTAAAAAAAACGACTGTAAGTAAACTGTGCCTTACTTTATCATATCACCTTGCAATTTTTTGATGGTCTGTTCAAAGTAATGTCGTAGTGAAAGTAAAATCGTATGGAGTAGAGATGCCTTTCTGGTAGCCTCCTTCTTTCGGTGGCAGCCTGTAGATACAGTGCTCAGAAGGCAGTTTTAATGTTTAATCTGGCGTTCCCTGCCATAATTTCAGCGAGCATATTGTTTCATAAGGAAACTTTGCGAAGAGTTGTTGACTGACTGCCGCTCACGCAACACACAGGCATAGTTAGAAAGTCAGGATGCACTGGTTTACACTTTATACACACACACACACACACACGTAGTCCAGCCTCTCGCTATGTTTAACAGTTGGAACTTAGCGGTTTTAAAACTACTTTTGCAGTTTCTGTGCGTGATGATAATGTGTAAACTTTGGATTTCCATAGGCTATGTTAAAATGTTATCATTGTCCTGGCCTGCAGGTAGTTCCTGGTGATGGCAGTGAGGGAGGTGAAGTAACATGTATACACCGTTCAAAAGTTTGGGGTCACCCAGACAATTTTGTGTTTTCCATGAAAAGTCACACTTTTTTATTTCCCACCATAAGTTGTAAAATGAATAGAAAATACAGTCAAGCCATTTTTCTGGCCATTTTGAGCATCTAATCGACCCCACAAATGTGATGCTCCAGAAACTCAATCTGCTCAAAGGAAGGTCAGTTTTCTAGCTTCTCTAAAGAGCTCAACTGTTTTCAGCTGTGCTAACATGATTGTACAAGGGTTTTCTAATCATCCATTAGCCTTCTGAGGCAATGAGCAAACACATTGTACCATTAGAACACTGGAGTGAGAGTTGCTGGAAATGGGCCTCTATACACCTATGGAGATATTGCACCAAAAACCAGACATTTGCAGCTAGAATAGTCATTTAGCACATTAGCAATGTATAGAGTGGATTTCTGATTAGTTTAAAGTGATCTTCATTGAAAAGAACAGTGCTTTTCTTTCAAAAATAAGGACATTTCAAAGTGACCCCAAACTTTTGAACGGTTGTGTGTGTGTGTGTGTGTGTGTGTGTGTGTGTATATATGTGTGTGTGTGTGTATATATATATATATATATATATATATATATATATATATATATATATATATATATATATATACGCGCACACAAAATGGAATCATTTGCTGACAGCTCAGTCCCCCCCAGTTCAAAAATCCTATCTGCGCCCCTGCTTGTGTATACTGGACATCTTTGGTCCATTTACCTGCAAGGTCAGTAGACTTTAACCCTCTGGTGTCTGAGGGTATTTTCTGGCACTCTAATGATTTTGGCATGCTCTGATTTTATCAATTTCAACAAATCTAAGCAGTATTTTCAAAGTCATGACTTTTTTTGTATTCAGCACAAGTTCTGCGACAATAATAGGGGTGTTCACACAGCACATATTTGCATCGATGCTGCACTGATGTATTTTGTTGCGATATATCTTACACCGGTGTAAATTTTGTGGAGCGTTCGCACGTCACAAACCTGCTTACTAGAGAGAAGTGTGTTAGCACCGGTGCAGCCCCACTGGCGTTCGCACGGCAGTTTTTGCGACCGTGCTATACGATAGTAATAATGCGGAAATGAAATATGCACATGCGTGAAAATGTACTTCCTTTTCCCGGTTGTCATGGCATCACCAAGCGCCGGGAAAACAATGTGGATGAAGACACCAGTATTGCTAGATACTGCTGACGTTTTCCAGCCCAAAATATGTTCGAATCCGCCAAAATGCACTTAAAACTGCCCAATCTGGCAACACTGGAAGACACGCAGTTCTGTTGTTGATATTCGCCATTTTGGAAGCGCAAAATACCAGGATGCAAATTATGCAATGCCCGTATGTAATCAACTCTCCTCACGCGTAGCGAGTCTACCCCTGTAGCGTTCAGATGTCCCATTTTATATCGGTGCTGCCCCGCAAACTAGCATTTACTCCGGAGTAAATTTCTTAAACCACCTCCCGAGCAGGGTTAGATTTGCACCGGTTTAAGCAGTTTTCAGGGGCTACACTGGTATAACTTTGTACCGTGTGAACGCTCTACCGGGGCAGCCCCGGTGCTACACCGGAGTAAAAGTTGCCGTGTGAACACCCCTAATATCTCTGTAGTTTGTATGTCATGATTGTGCTTTTTAAAAAATAACAGATAAATGAAGATGTAAAATGCAGTTTTAGAACTGTGTTGGAATGTGTGGGAAAAAAACATGACCTTACCCATTCTGTCAAACCGTTTTGGTCACTTGAAGTGATTCTGTTCAGTCTTAGGAATGGATCAAGCACAAAAACTTAAATCTGCTCCATTGATTTATGTCCTATCAAAAAAATTTATGTCCTATTGTTTTGGGATAAAGGGTTGGCAGTGGGAGGGGTATTCAATGAGAAGAGTAAAAAATTCCATTCCATTCAATGAGAAGAGTGAAAATCCCTCCCACTGCCATCTCTTAATTCCATCAGGTCAAGTCCCAATGGGTAAGGTCATGTTTTTTTCACACATTCCAACACGTTTCTAAAACTGATTTTTACAACAGCTTCATTTATCTGGTATTTGACTTTTTGATATCTGACTCTTTTTAGCGTGTCTTGAAATTAACTCTTGTATTATTTTACTCAGTTCAGAGCCACAACCTACCCTGTCACACAATTACTCTGTAATTTTGCTCCAACTCCAAATTTTACTCTCTAAACTCAAAATCGAACAAAATTAACTATTTTGAGGAAAATACTTTTAACTCTGGGGAAAAAAAACAAAGTGCTCAGTCATTTTTCTTGTGTATGCACTACCGTGCACGCATATCAACCGATCTGCTCATCAGAAATAGCAGAACGAAATTGTTTTCACATATAGTCGCTTGCACTTTAATGTACACTGGCCAGTTTTACATTACATTTTACGTTAATAATAGGGACTATATGCGAAAACATACATAATGAAAAATTATGAAATGTTGCAAGTAAAACTAACATTCTTGCTCTTGTATTTTTCCCTTTATTTTCATCATTTGATTCATTGAATAGTATTGCTCATAAGTGCCCCAGTTTGTCCCCAAATAGGTCAAAAACACTTGAGCATAACAGAATTTGGCATAGTATTTGCTGTAATTGTGCTCAAGTAATTGTAATTGTAATCGTAATTGTGGTACATGTGATGTAATTGTAATCTAAACTTTAGAAGTAATCGTAATTTAATTTCATGTAATCGCCCCAAGTCTAGTGATATGGCCATTTTGTTGTTCTTTGACAGTATTGCTCTTATTCTTCAGTGTTTTCATTCCGCTTATACCATGGTAATTTAACCACCTCACTTTATTTTATTTATTAAAGAATAAAAATACTTTCAGTTGTTCCAGTTAATGGTATGAGCCTCACAAAAACAAGTTCCTGTTATTATGTACAATATAGAAGCCATAAACAGTCACAGTAAAGCAGGAAAAAAAAAACGTTTGTCATGTTGACTGTCCAGGAATGTGCAAAGTCCTCCCTTCTGAAGATTTTACTGTTGCAGAAATTAATGAATAAATAAATAAATTTGTCTTTGAAGAACTCATCATGTCAATGATTATACATTTTTTCCTTATTATTATTATTATTATTATTATTATTAGGCTTATTTATGTGGAGGAGCCGCCATACAATTCGCAGTGAATTTGTTGTTACGATAGAAACGACAACATATTAGAATGTACATTAATATAACCCAGTGATTTAAATTGCAGACGACACTATTGTCATAGCCGTGCTGTGAAAGAAAATTAATCCCCACCTTCCGACCAATCCGATGTGACAGTTCAACATCGCTGTGGCTTAAATATTAATCGATTAACGCAGTGTTACATTCAACTCTCTATCTGCAGACAAACAGACAGCACTGTATGGCTCCCACAAGAGCAGCTGAAGCTTATGCACATACTAAAGCTGTCATTTTACCCCCTGCTCTCTGTCCCACACGATGTCAGACACTAAATCCAGCTTGATATTTTATAGCTGCACTGTTGTGGAATCCAGTACCACTTAAAGGTTTCGACACACAGCTACTAATTCATAGGTTTTTCTGTATTTTGACTATTTTCTACATTGTAGAACAATACTGAAGACATCAAAACTATGAAATAATGTATGGAGCATATATGGAATTACAACCCCAATTTGAAAAATGTTGGGACACTGTGTAAAACAAATAAACACAGTGTGTGAAGATTTGCAAATAATGGAAACCCTGTATTTCACTGAAAATAGTACAAAGACAACATATATGTTGAAACTGAGAAATGTTATAGTTTTTTGAAAAATATATGCTCATTTTGAATTTTATGGCAGCAACACATTTCAGAAAAGTTGGGACGGGGGCATGTGTTATATCACCTCTACTTTTAACAACACTCTGTAAACGTTTGGGAACTGAGGAGACCAATTGTTGTAGTTTTGAAAGAGAAATGTTGTCCCATTCTTGCCTGATATACAATTTCAGTTGCTCAACAGTTCGGGGTCTCCTTTGTCGTATTTTGCACTTCATAATGCACCAAATGTTTTAAATGAGCGACAGGTCTGGACTGCAGGCAGGCCAGTTTAGCGCCTGGACTCTTTTACTACGAAGTCATGCAGAAAGCGATTTGGCATTGTCTTGCTGAAAGAAGGAAGGTCTTCCTTGAAAAAGATTTTCTGGATGGCAGCATATTGCTCTGAAACATGTATGTATCATTCAGCATTAATGATGCCTTTCCAGATGTACAAACTACCCACATCATGTGCACTAATGCACCTTCATACCATCATAGATGCTGGCTTTTGAACTGTGCACTGATAAGTCGGATGGTCCCTCTCTTCTTTAGCCTGGAGGACGTGGTGTCCATGATTTCTAAAAAATAATTTCTACTTTTGATTCGTCATATCTCTGGACAGTTTCCACTTCGCCTCAATCCATCGTAAAAGAGCTCGGGCCCAGAGAAGGTGGCGGTGTTTCTGGATATTGTTTATATCTGGTTTTAACTTGCATTTGTGGATGCAGTAATGAACTGTTTTCACAGATGATGGTTTTCTGAAGTGTTCCTGAGCCCATACACTGATTTCCACTACAGACACGTGTCTGCTTTTAATGCAGTGTCTCCTGAGGGCCTGAAGATCACAGGCATTCAATGTCAATTTTCAGCCTTGTCTCTTGCATACAGAGATTTCTCCAGATTCTCTGAACCTTTTAATGATATTATGTACCGTAGATGATGTGATCCCCAAATTCTTCACAATTTTACATTGAGGAACGTTATTCTTAAATTGTTGCACTGTTTGCCCACGCAGTCGTTCACAGAGCGGTGAACCCCTCCCCATCTTTACTTCTGAGAGACTCCGCCTCTCTGGGACGCTCTTTTTATACCCAATCATGTTACTGACCTGTTGCTAATTAACCAAATTAGTTTTTTTAGCATCACACAATTTTTTTCAGTCTTTTGTTGCCCCGTCCCAACTTTTCTGAAACATGTTGCCGACATCAAATTCCAAATGAGCATATATTTTTCAAAAAACAATACAATTTCTTAGTTTCAATACATGAGCTGTCTTTGTACTATTTTCAATGAAATATAGGATTTCCAAGATTTGCAAATCCTCATGTTCTGTTTTTTATTTACATTTTACACAATGTCCCAAATTTATGGAGTTGTGGTATGTGGTAAATAAAAATGTTAAAGTTACATATTTTAGATTCTTCAAAGTAGCCAGTGTTTACCTTGATGACGCTTTGTACACTGTTGGCATTATCTTACCCAGCTTTATGAGGTAGTCACCTGGAATGCTTTTCAATTAACAGGTGCCTCGTCAAAAGTTAATTAGTGCAGTTTCTTGCTGCCTTAATGTGTTTTGAGATCAAACAGTAAATAATAAAAATACAGTAAATAGCCCTATTCCACAACTGTAATAATCCAGATTGTGTCAAGAACCGCTCAACTAAGAGAAACGACAACCCTAATTACTTTAAGACGTGGAGTGTCTTTTTAATGAATAAAAATAAAGAAAAAAAACATTGAATTAGATCACATCAATGCTTCCATCCATCCGTTATTTATTTATTTACTAACTAATTAAGTAATGAATAAAACATGACGAAGTGTGCTGTTATAAGAAAGTAATCAGTGATGGGGTGGTGTGATGCAACCTGACATGAAGCTACAGAAATGTATTAGAATGAGTGCATTAATGTAAATGTGGTTTGAATTAAGGCTGGGAGTGTTAAAGACAATTAATCAATGCATTCTGTCTAATCAGAATTGAAGATATACCTGTGCTGGGGTACGAACACTTATGGCTTTTTATTGTTTTTCACTGCACTTTGCATTCGCTGCAGCCATAGCTGTATTTTCCCATAGTCCTTTTTAGTGGGCTATTTTTCTCTTTCCTCCACAATTAGAAGTCATGGCATTTTATTTGCGTGGGTTCGTTTTGGAATGCTGGTTGCTGGCATGATACTTTTCCTGTGCATTAACCCATAACCCTTGACAACATGCTTACATTCTTTTCCATAAAAGCACAATGATAGTGTGCTAGCGCTATTGTAATAGTAAAGGTCTGAGAAATTCTCGCTACTTGTTTTTTTTTCTGCATAGCAGATAGCAGGACCCATGGGAAACAGTTCTTTGGCTGTGTGTATCCTGCAGGTAGCGAGTACGACGAGGAGGAAGCAGACTACGAGGAGTCCGACAGCGATGAGTCTTGGACCACCGAAAGTGCCATTAGCTCCGAGTCCATCCTCAGCTCCATGTGCATGAACGGAGGTGACGAGAAACCCTTCGCCTGCCCTGTGCCTGGCTGCAAAAAGAGATACAAGGTAAGGGACAGGAGCAGATCTGCTTTTCACCTTCTACAGAAGTGGATCTGAGGCGCGTAAACGGTGCTGAACCAGGGTCATGATGATCAGCAGCTCATACAATAGAGCAAAGCTGTCTGTGTCAAAGTACGCTCGAAAAACAGTAATGCTCTAGACTGAGACACAGCTATCAACAGAGTAAACTCAAGACTGATGAAAGCTCTCGAAACGCACTGCTATGAGAGCAGACTCCTACGGCCATACAGTCCACTTCAAGGCTTCCACGGGTTTTATGGGATTTTCCGCTGGCATCTGGCGCATGCTCCCGTGATGAATTATGTACAGCTTGAGAGAGCCGTGTTCATTAAGAGGCACAGGAAGTGGCTGGTGACAAGCATGGAGGAGATTTTCCATGTTCATGCCATTTTTCCATGGCGTTAGATGTGGATTTGATTTGGGCTGGAGTGGTTCTCTGTGTACCTGGTCTTGACACCAGATGAGCGTCATGTTCTCTACAACATTGAGTCCAGTCCTGCTAAAAGTTAATGTTCCTCCAGGTTCGAGTTTGATAACGCAAGCTAAAAAAAATTCAGTTTATCAGGGCTCGACATTTAACTTTTTAATCCACTTGTCCAGTCAGACAAGCAGCAAACTGTTTCACTTATCCTGACTATTTTTATTGCTATGTATTTACTAGTTCAGTGAAAGGAAAGCGGTTAACAAAGTTTATCAAAAAGCAGGTGTAGTTATGATAATGATTATGCTTTTAATAATTTATCATTTTTCAATAAAACTCAATCTTTAACAGTAACAATAAACAAAAACTATCCCATCCCTCTTTATGCTGCATGTGTTATAACCCATTACCTGATCTGCAGTTTTAAGAGTCAGACTCATCCAAATTCAAAGCTTCTGGAGGAAATAAAGTTAAATATTGATTAATCCAGTAAAACCTGAAGTATAAATTAATTTAAATAAATTCAACCTAAGGAAAACAAGTTGGATAATGATAAAGGTGACAGAATCACATTGTGAATTAAAACAAAGTGTGAGTGAGTTTGGCACCGTCATAAAAATTCCCACTTTTTTTTTTTTTTAACGACATTTTGTGATGGTTCATGCGAACCGTATACAGTGAATGTCCAAATGAAATGAAGATTCACCACAGATATTTACTTTTGAGGTATTTGATCGCCGTTTCTCCAATTTTGGTGAATTCAGAGTCTAATAATCTATAATGAGAGATTACGATGTGGTTATTTTTACACATGCCCCTGCTGCACTCTGCTTCCCCAGAATTTCATAAACAGTAACATGGCCGGATCACTGAGGGGAATGAACTAGTTTTGTTGGAACTTTATTGATGTAACTCTTGAATAATTACTATAAAAATAGTGCTTTTCAACAAATATTCAACTTGTCTCATCGGACAGGCAGATGCAGATTTGACTTGTCCAGACCAAACATTTGGTTGTCCCGTACAGTCGGACTATTGTTATTGTGGAGCCCTGTTTATTCAACCATCCATTATCCGTAAAGGCCAATTTATGCTGACAACCCAGTCCTCGCAGATGGTGTCTACGTAGCCCCCCCCCCCCCCCCCCCCCTTTCCAGACGCTCTGCGTGCACCTCCCAAAAATTGTGACCACCGCAGAAGCCTCGCAGACGAGAGGGCTCTGATTGGTCCACTCTACATCCGCTGTACATGCACTTCCGCTTCCCTACTTTCCCGGTTTGGTTTGTTTTCACGACCGCCATTTTTAAAAACACGAGCAAAGACGGAGCAGCATGAAGAGCGGTTGATCGAGGAAGTGAGGAAGTACGTACATCTATACGACTCCAGTTCTAGTCATTATAAGTAACCGGAGGATAAACACTCCACTAACCACACCCACCAACTACTCCTAGCGATTTCGCGACTTCGCGCCCCCTTGCGTTGTGGCGGTGAATAACATCGCGCACGCCTATTACTCCCCGCTCAACGATAAATTACAACTGTCTGCGAAAAGCTATCTGCGAAAGCCTTGTCGCAAGAGCATGCAGAGGCCTTAATCGCTTATCCTGTGCAGGGTTGCAGGCAAGCTGGAGCCTATCCCAGCTGACAATGGGCGAGAGGCGGGGTACACCCTGGACAAGTCACCAGGTCATTGCATGGCTGACACACAGAGACAAACAATCATTCATACTCGCACCTACAGTCAATTTAGAGCCACCAATTAGCCTAACCTGCATGTCTTTGGACTGTGGGGGAAACCAGAGCACCTGGCGGAAACCCACACGGGCAGAACATGGAAACTCCACACAGAAAGGCCTCCCATTAGCCACTGGGCTCGAACCCAGAAACTTCTTGCTGTGAGGCAACAGTGCTAACCACAACACCACCGTGCCACCCCTGTTAATTCAATTCAGTAAAATGTTTGCATAGCTTTTCTTTAATAATCAATATTGTTACAAAAAAGCTTTACAAAAACTTGGATTTAGCTTCCTAATGAGCAGGCCAGAGACTGTGGCAAGGAGGGGAGATATGAGAGAGAAACCTTTAGAGGAACCAGACTCTGAATGTGCCGAAAGGGTGTTTTAGTATGAGAATATTGTAAATAATCCTGGGATGAGATGAGCACAAGACAGTTTTAATGATTACAGCAGCAGTTCTTAGAAGGTACACATTCTTGGAGAATATAACCAGAACAATTTAATTCACGTGTTTTGTGTTAGTTTAGTAAGACCTGGCAATTAAATTCACTTAATAGTGTATAACCAGGGAACTTCGGTTATAAGAATACAGGTGCTGTTTTCTTGTAACGAAGAGAATGCATGCACGCTGCAGAAATATATACACTAAGTAACTTTAAAAACGCACATTGATAAAACTTGCTGAATTCGTGCTGAGTTTATCTCAAGAAGAAAAGAAATATATCACAATGGAAAAATAACTTCGTTCCGCCCGAATAAGTTCCAAATCTGTGCTCAAATCAGAATTGAAGGGAGTTGTACTCAATAACATACAATATGACTCGGGTAGTCAATGACATGGACAGGCTTTAATTTTCAAACAAATTTTGCATACACTGTACACATACAATCGTGCCTATAAATACCCGGGGGAAATGATGGGAAAATTGTCATTATTGAAGATGCCACGCCTAAGCCAAAATCAACGTGAACAGGCCATCGGGATGTTGCGTGCCAGAAGTACACAGACAGAGGTCGCCCGGCACTTCGGTGTTCATCATTCGACCATTTCCCGTTTGAGTCAGCGTTACAGACAGACAGGGAGCACCAGGGATCGTCCACGCCCTGGTCAGCCTCGAGTCACGACGCCAGTTCAGGATCAGCACATCGGGCTAGCTCACCTCCGTGACAGATTCCTGACACCCTCAGTCACTGCTGCTGAGACCCCTGGACGACACAGACCCAGAATCTCCAGCATGACGGTCCGAACATGGACCAACTGTCACTTTGAATTTTTTTATTGTGAATTGATTCTTGAGTTTGACAATAAATGTCCTTTATCGATGTTTCAAGATGTGTGTGCATTACATACAATATCCTAAATTTCAAATGTATGCATGGATCTAAAGTGATATCGTGTTGAATTCCATTGTGTGTTTTTAAAGTTACTTAGTATAGTACAGTTGTGATGAAAAACCTGGTATCAGTGAATCCTGAATATTGCTGGATTGTCTTTCGCAGAATGTGAACGGTATCAAGTATCATGCCAAGAACGGCCACCGCACTCAAATCCGTGTGCGCAAGCCGTTTAAATGCCGCTGTGGGAAAAGCTACAAGAGCTCGCAGGGCCTGCGCCACCACACCATCAACTTCCACCCGCCCGTCTCGGCTGACATCATCCGCAAGCTGCAGCAGTAGAGCGGGCCTCTGTGCCAACCAGATCCTTCACACATACGTTTCACCATTAGAAGCCGTTGCTGCATTTGATCCCTTTGCCACTCTTTATTCCTCCTTGTCCTCCACGAGGAAGACTCTGTCCCTTCATTCCACCTCTCCATGAGGAAACTTGTACCCCTTCCATAAGGAAGACTCTTTCTATCTTGCCGTCATTTCATACCTCATTTCGGAGGTTCTCTTTATCCCCTTTTCCATTCCATCTCTTTGTGAAGAGTAAAACCCTTTTACCCTCTTAATTCAAGGAGCTCCAATGTTCCCTTTACACTACGCTTTGAATTGCATGCATGTTTTTTTTTTTTGTATCCTGTTATCTGTTGTGTCTGTTTGAGATGATGTATCATATTAGAGTTTGCAGTTTTGTACTTTTGCACATTCAATTATTCTTTATCTGTCTTGTATTACTATTGACAAGGTGCTTATTGTAAAATTATTGGGATATGTTGAAACAAGATAAGGCTTGGCATCGCTGCAGAACGAGTTCCCAGCAGTTGCTGTCACCACTCAGGGCAGTGTGTGATGCATGTCAAAGCTACATCAGAATTCAACCAGCATGACTTTCTTGGCTTCTGATAAGAGAAAAAAGGGGGGAAAAAAGCAAGGGCAGAACATTTCTGACTGTTTGTGCTACCCAATAAGAATATAACCAACGTTTTTAGTTGTAGATGATAGTAAATGCATATAGACTTTCATAATCAGATGCTAAATATATCCCTTTATTCCCAAGATTTTTTATTTCTAGTTAAAAAAAAAAATTATACCAGGATAAAGATATTATGTTTGGGAGTTTACTTTTGGTAAGTTTAATCCCATATTTGTCATCTTCAGACAAATCATGTTTTACACCTATCAACAATCTCAGGTGACAGATTGCCAGCATTTCAGACACATTATCTTGCCCATGTGGTCTAATGGTATTTTTTGTATACAGCTGTTATACAGGTCCCAGGCCAGCTGTGTCCGATGTGTTCTAGTACCTCTGGAGCATTCTAGAACTCTCCAGCTGAATCCATTGCCTGCTAAAGGACCTAAAGCACTTTGTAGCACCTCGTTGCCAATCTAGTTAGGAAGTTTCCATTGCCAACATGTCAGGGACTGCGGGTGAGAGTCCTACCTGCAAATCACTGAGTCAAATCTACACACCAACACGCTGCTTTGGGGTGAGAGAACGGTCTTTTTTTGTTTTTTTTTCCCAGTCTAGGGGATTGATTTTATCTTTCATCAGAGCCCCAAAGTGTGTTAAAGATTGTGGTAACTGATTGCCTTGAACTGTTGTAGACCATCAGCATTCCATAGCTTTAGTGTAAGTTGTTGATCCAGGTTATGCTTTTGTCCTTCGACGCTGGGTGAGCTCTGGCGTCATCTGAGCCGCCTTTCAGATGGACAGATGACGGTTATTGTACTTCCCGATATTAAAACTACAGCAGAGCAGTTGCCCATCGCCGTCTTTGGTGGCCTTCTGCACCAACAGTGTTGTTTTGTTAATGTGGCAGTAAGATAACTCAGGGATGTCCTGTCCTAGAGTTAGAACTTCATTTTTTTTTCTGCCTTTTCTACTCAATAGACTAGTACCAAAATCCAGAATTGTGACACCCCCAAAGGCATTTTTGAGACAAAGTCGGCAAACAGTCTTATTGTCAATTTGGGTGTGCCGAATTCAAATCTGCAATATGCCGAGCTCTATCTGACCTCTGTTGACCTTTAGAGGTCATTGAACTTTGGGCCTGTAAACGTCTCAGCTGAACCCAGTTTCTCAGCTTTCTAAGGAATGAAATGTACTAAAATGATTAATGAAGTTAGCAAATGGCCTTGTTTGTTAAATGTTTGGGTGCTGAATTCATTTTTCATTTGTAAAACGACATATGACCTCTGATAACCTCAAGGTCATTAAACTTGGCCTATAGGCCTATGCATTTAACGGCATTTTTAAACTGACTTTACTCCCCCAAAAAGAATATGAACAGACAAAAAACAAATAGAAAGGAACAAATACAACATTAAATGCCAGTCCATGTACATGTGACTTACTTTTCCCAATGAGAATGCCTCGGCGATCACCTTACATAACATTGCATTACATTTAGCGGTTATTGTTTATACAAAGCTACTGAAAAAAGGGCAGATTCAGCAGCATACAAAATGTGGGGGCATACAGGGTATACAGGTTAATCAGGGTTAGTATATATGAGAGTTTTTTTCTTTGTTTTTTGTTTTGTTTTAAACGGGGTAAAGCCTTTACAAAAAACAAACAACAAAGAAAAAAAAAAAACTCGTATACTAACCCTGATTAACCTGTATACCCTGTATGCCCCCACATTTTGTATGCTGCTGAATCTGCCCTTTTTTCAGTAGCTTTGTATAAACAATAACCGCTAAATGTAATGCAATGTTATGTAAGGTGATCGCCGAGGCATTCTCATTGTGAAAAGTAAGTCACATGTACATGGACTGGCATTTTAATGTTGTATTTGTTCCTTTCTATTTGTTTTTTGTCTGTTCATATTCTTTTTGGGGGAGTAAAGTCAGTTTAAAAATGCCGTTAAATGCATAGGCCTATAGGCCAAGTTTAATGACCTTGAGGTTATCAGAGGTCATATGTCGTTTTACAAATGAAAAATGAATTCAGCACCCAAACATTTAACAAACAAGGCCATTTGCTAACTTCATTAATCATTTTAGTACATTTCATTCCTTAGGCCAAGTTTACATTAGACCGTATCTGTCTCGTTTTCTTCGCGGATGCACTGTTCGTTTACATTAAAACGCCGGGAAACGGGAATCCGCCAGGGTCCACGTATTCAATCCAGATCGTGTCTGGTCCGGTGCTGTGTAAACATTGAGAATACGCGGATACGCTGTGCTGAGCTCTCGCTGGCGTCGTCATTGGACAACGTCACTGTGACATCCACCTTCCTGATTCGCTGGCGTTGGTCATGTGACGCGACTGCTGAAAAACGGTGCGGACTTCCGCCTTGTATCACCTTTCATTAAAGAGTATAAAAGTATGAAAATACTGCCCATTGTGTAGTTATGATTGTCTTTAGGCTTGCCATCCTTCCACTTGCAAGTGGTAAGTGACGCGCATGCCCGATATGCACTAGGATCTCACACACAGCGGCTCAGTCCCGAATCACTGCTCGTGCACTTCACTCGCGCGCTCTGTGAGCTGCGCAGGGCCGGAGTGCGCACCCTCCAGAGGGCACTCGCTGTTCAGGGCGGAGTGATTTGGAGCGCAGGATGCCTGCGGAGCCGAGCGTATCCGTGTATTGGCGTTGCTGTGTGCACGCTAATCGTTTTAAAAACGTTAATCTGATGATCCGCTGATACGGTCTAATGTAAACCCCACCTTAGAAAGCTGAGAAACTGGGTTCAGCTGAGACATTTACAGGCCCAAAGTTCAATGACCTCTAGAGGTCAACAGAGGTCAGATAGAGCTCGGCACACCCAAACTGACAAAATAAGACTGTTTGCAGACTTTGTCTCAAAAATGCCTTTAACTCCTTAAATAAGCACTTTTTTGAATTTTGGTACAAGTCTAAGTCAGACAGGAACAGACTTGAGTACCAGCAGTAATCTTGCATTAAAATAAAATAGAAGCGTTAAATAGAAAGAGGTATTCTTTTTCAAAATCAGTCCCCTTATTCTGGGAGGTATAAGAGGAGAAAGGCCTGATCAAGAGCCAAATCACCCATAATCATGACATTGTAACTGCATGAATGTCAAATGTTTTAATGGAATTATCTGTTTAAATGAACATTGACAGTATTATACTGCCAGTCTAGAGGGACGTAATGGACATGTTGTGCATAGTTTATGTATTATGTATCTGTGTAAGTGCATTAAATTATATTTTCATACGTTTGGGGGGGAGGGGGGAATTCCTACATGTACGTAATGCCATGGACACCAGGGGTTGTTTTTAAACTGGTGACTTTCTTCCAAAAAAAAAAAAGAAAAAAAGAAAAGAAAAACTGACAAAAAAGCTGCTTCATAAATGTAAACCTAGTTACAAGTTAAATATTAAATGGCCTCTGTGTTTCGATAACTTTGTGTGTGGGGATTGTTTTATTCTCTTTATAACCATGTCAGGATGTGTTTTTCGCTTTCAAGAGTGGCTTTTAACTAAAACTAAGTAGCACTTATCTAACCACACGGTCAACTCAGCAGAACGGGCTATTGTTCCAAACAAAACTTTATTGGTGTATATCAGAGTAAGAAGACACACATACAAGATAAAAGGTATCTAGAAGACCTTATTACACTGTTAACTTAAATCAAAAGTAAAACGCACATTAGTTTGGTTAACTGAGACAGATTAAGTCTAGCACCAGGCGATGTTCAGTAGTGCAATGCTGTGTACAGGTTTGATTAATATAGTTAATATCTTATCCCTTCTGTGCAGGATAATTACTAAATGTAGCTCACGCTCAGTTTTTGATATCAGTCTTGAACATAGCCTTGGACTAAAACATCCCTTTGTGATCTCTTTAAAAATTGTATTTTAATTCAAAACCAGACTTAATCAGCGTCAAGGAAACCAGACCAAGAGGTTTTGAATTCAGTGGCAGAACAAGCATGCAACTAAAATATAATAATGGCTAAAGAATCAGATGATTTAAATAGAGAGAAACTAATGCATGTCTCAAGAATTATCTTGCTTTTTATAGCCCGTTATTCATGTGATATTTAAGCATTTTCTAAAATACATTATGATGATTATATGAATCAGCTTGTGTATAAACTAATATTTTGCCCTGATAGTGCAGAACTGTGCTAAATCAGCACAGGGGAAAATAGGCAATACCTGACATTATTTCATAAAGCCTAGAGTGTGCCTGCAGTTACGTGTTACACTAGGTATATGATTATGTTTGTCCGTACAGCCTTCTCCAAAGAAACCCATACTAATAAATATCACCCCGACAATCAGCCATCCTGCAGTATCTCTACTTGATTGTGTTGCAGTAACCCCACCCATCTTACAGGCAATGCGAGCTTAAAAAGAAATCCTCAGAAAAGAGATGAGCTAATGAACTGATTCTTTAGAAGTAAATGCTCACAGCGTAAATATGACTAAAAGTTAACGGCTGCGGTTGTGAGGTGATAAAAATTAGTTTAAAATAAATGTGAAGATTCCCTCTCTGGCTGGTCTAATCAAAGTTGAGCACATTGCCATCGAAATGGGTGAGCACGTGCTTCTCGAACAATTGCTGATCGCAGTCTAGGGGGAACTGCTCGCTGCACATGGGACACACCTTCCAGTGGCTCTCCACATGCTCCTCGAACTTCGACTGGTCGTAATTCGGAGGGAAGATGACCTCACACAGCGGACAGCGCTTCTGCAACTCCTCGCTGCAGGAGAAAGTCAATGCATGAGAAAATGGTAAATACAAATGAGTGAGAAGCGGGATGGAGAAAACAACAGCAAATAGCTAAGGCGAATAAAAGACTGTGTGCGTTTGTGTGTAATAAGCTATTTTGATGATGCGGGAGAACCTAGGGAGTGAGGCAGTAAAACAGCATCTGTGTGTTGGGCGACGTGGGTGGCCCATACAGCTAATTCAGCCACAAACACAACTCCTGCAGAGCTCAACAACATGACATATGACAGCACTTTCTGTGTGGTACTTTCTCATGGCCTCTGCGCGTTTTACCTGGTATCAAAGCAGAATGGCATTTGTCCATCATTGAGGAAGTGAGTGGGTGGCTCGCTGACTGTGGCCTGGTTGTTGGTTTGCTGTAAAGAAAGCACACAGGTCAGAGAGCACTCACTATTGCTACTACTTTTATCAGCATTAGCGTTAACATCAACAGCTACCATCCGATGTGCACCACAATTCCTCTCGGAGCTGAATTACTCAATTAGCTGCAATGTTTGGAAGCAAGCTACAGCGTCCTTAATGAGCCTCACTAAGTTCAGCTCTGGCACGCTCAGCTAATCCCCACTCAACATAGCAAAGAGGGCACAACGCAAACCATAAAAAAAAAAAAGTTTTTCCACCAGATAACGTGGCATGGTACAGATGCTGTTCCAAATCCCAAACTATACATACCCTGGTCAAGGGGATGTGTCTGTTTCTCATTAGATAACTGCATCATTACATTCCAACGGTGTACTCGGTTTCCGGTTGAGAGAACGTCGTGCGTGTTCTGGCTACCGCTTCTCACTGGAACTTTTTATTTTCTCTTTTGTTTTTGTCCGCCGGTTGTAGCTCTGGACCCAGTTTTGGGCGTTGGTTCCCTCCAGGCCTTGGTTCACCGTGGGTGATGCCTGTGCTCCTAGCTATGGACTGCAGTGAGCTTGTTGCTCATTTTAACGTCATGGTTGTCCAGTGCTCTGTGCAGCAGTGCTTTAGTGCTTGGCATGATGTTGCGCGGCAGCAGTGTGGGACTTGTTTTCGTGCGCCTTTTGGTGGGACTGTGGCTGCTACACCATTGGAATGACATCCTGACCTCTATTTGGTGGACTCCCCCCCCCATAATTGTAAAGCGACCTTGGGTTTTGAGAAAGGTGCTATATAAATTGAAATTATTAGTGATGCAGTGCTATGCATTGCAAACTATTGACTCCCATATAGGGAGTCAATAGTTTGCAGTGCAAAGCACAGCAAACTCTTGTTCTTCCGTTTTTCATCTTCTGTACAAATTTAGATTTTTAATAACCCAATAACCGTACATCAAAACGTGCGGCTCGATCGGACTCTGTGTGCTATTACTTTGTTCATCAAAAATCACGCAAAATTTCCCATTCATTTTCTATGGAATTAATTGAAAAAAATCGCACATTCAATGTTTTTCAAACATCCGCTGCTCTGACATGCTTTCACCTAGAGACATGATTCAAACTTTAAAACGGAGACAAACTTCTCCTGTGTGAATCTGGCATTCAACTTTTTTGCTAGGTTCTATACTTTTTGATCAGTCACAGATCAATCACCATGATCAATTCTGGAGAAATTCAGACTTTATAATGGGTGTTTATGGCGTTACACTTCAGTGGAGGTGATCAAGTTAGAGTGTAGAGAGCTTGAAAAAAAAAAATCGCTCAATTTCTCATTTAAACTGTGTTTTCAGCCATATGCTTCACTCTACACACAATTTTCTCAAAAGTTGGATTCACACGTGTCTACCTAAACGACAGGCTTTACAGTTTTTGAATGAGAAGCCTGAAAGTAACAAGAGGACAGGCGAACTGCCCAATTGACTCCCATTATAATCCTGACAGCGCTTTTACTACAAAATCAGAAATGTCACTTGTTTTCAACTCGCTCTATTGTCCACATTTTTTACACTAGGGACAAAAAAAAATTACATCAATGTGTTCATGAGAGCCTTGTAGCGCTCAGTGTGACAGAATTTTGTGAATAGCTCCTTTCGTTTCCGTGTAAATCCCCGTTGTTTGGAGAGCACACTGAGAAAAAACTCCCTTTCTGGGCGATACTGTGCGCCTCTGCTCTCAGCGCGCGGATGGGGGAGGGGCTGCTCCCTCTCTTACCTCTTTTCCACCAAATCAGTTCCAGGGCTGGTTCGGGGCTGGTGCTGGTTCACAACTCGTTCAACTTGTGAGCCAGCTGAGAACCAGTTTGCTTTTCCATAGCTCGCGGTGCTAAGGGAAGACACGTCATTACGTCGCTGTATACATCAGTTACGTCGCTGTATACGTCAGTTACATCGCTATGTTTGCATAAACCTTGGCGCAAATATCGAAGCAAAAACAACAAGGAAGAAGCAGCAGCAACAACAATAATAATAATAATGGCTGACTTCGCGTTTGTACAGCTGCTGCTTCTCGTCGCTTAAAAATGGCGATCTTTCGCGGTCTTGTTATTGTTGTTGGTCTTTACAACTCCACCCCCCTGCTGACGTAAGCGGTTCTTTCCTCTGGCCCAGCAGAGAGTTGGTGCTAGCCTGGAACTGTTTTTTCTGGCCCCAGAGCCAGTTCCTTGTCAGTGGAAACAGAAAACCCGGTTCCAAACTAAGCACTGGCCCCGAACCAGCCCTGGAGCTGCTTTGGTGGAAAAGGGGCATCAAAGAGACACATGCTTGTAGCATCATGGCAAGTCACACATTCACACAGTACAGTGCAGCTCCTGCAATAGCGACTGCTCCGGCCACTGCATCACTCTCACAGTTTCCCACAGGGGAATTGTCTCTAGTTACTATTATTACAACGTGGAAGGAACTTGTATATTATTTTGCGGTACGTTTATTTGGTCAACCAGGAAATGCTGGGAAATTACTTCATACATTTTCTCATTTCATGTGCTGAATTCAAGATCTCTTCGGGTTTTTTTGCTTGTCCAAACACATACTGATGAGTGTGCATAAGATTCTCTAGTGTATTTGATGGGAATGTAGTCGAACACTACTACTGAAAAACACTGTGCCCTGCTGTCTGGAAGAAAGATAATTCTAATAACTAGGCCCGTTTCAAATGGCAGGTGTCGGACAACCAGTGACTATTTTGTTTATTGTCCAATCAATAGTCCGTCTGCTCTATTCCTAGCTACACCCATAAAATCCTGTTCAGTACTCTTGGCTCCCGAGCAAGAACACTAACCAAATTAAGCACCGGTCATTTGACAACAGAAATTAATTAAGTAAACTGCTACAGTGCATAATCGAACTAGAATGTATTTTAATGTGATGCTTGGTACTGCTTTAAGAACTTTGCCATACACTTCCTTGGGTTAAATGGTCTTTCTACCCTTTTAATTTTTCTTTTTTTTGTGCACCTGAATTAACTGACATCTTAGCAAATTTGCATGAATGATATTAACTAATATACAGATCCTCTACAGATAAGAAAATGTCTGATTACCCAGAAATGTTTTATTGGCCAAGGAAGCTCTTACCAAAAAATAAAAAAGGCATCAGACCAAATCAATTATTTTTACAAAATAGGGGAAATACTAACTTGCTGAAAATGTCCTTCATTTTTTAACCATTAGAGTTTGATCAAATTGGTCTTTTTCAGACGTACTTTTATTCTGCATTTCATAGGATGACAGAACTCTCCTATTCTGGTGAGAAACCTGGACTATGTCTGGGACAGCGAGTTGTTCCCAAGATATTTAGGGCTGAGTGATAGAAAAACTCTGACAAAGGACGAATAAATTAATATAAAGCTTTTCAAAGATTTCTAGCGCGGTGTCTGTTTGGATCCCTTAGTAATTATTGTCATGATTAAGATCCATTAGCAATTTAAAAGAGCCTAAAAATGTCTAATTACGTGAAAATACAATGGGCGTGTTCGTGCTGGTGTACAAGTCTAAGCGTGACCCACTCACAGTGTTGGGCTGCTCCTCGGGCTCCTCCAGACCGTCAGGGCGACTCAGATTGCGGGCAGGCTGGCTGCACACCACGTTGCTGTCCCAAGATGGAGGTCCAACAGGAGGAAGCCTAGGCATCTGATCATCTGAGAACTCCCCATCTGCGCTGTCTAAACCAAGACACATAATGGGTCATAGACTACCCTTCCTTATCTGAAGGGGTAACCAAAGCTGTGGCTTTTTATTTCAGTTGTCGTTGCATGATGTGTAACATGTGTACAGAAGACTGACCCCTGCTTTCAGATGAGTATGGGTTTCCGAACATCAGCTCTGTAGGACGCTGGGCCACCAGTAAAGGAGAAGGGACATCTGGCTGATATGGCAGGGGGTACTGCAGAAAAACTGGTGGTGTATCCAGACTACAATCATCCTCCTCCTCTTCGTCACGGCTAGCACTTCTCTGCAGTTCCTGCCATCAAAAATACATTTATTAAAGCTCAGCCAGTGAATGGAAACAAATGTAATGCAGTGGCAATACACAATTTAAAATGCCCTAGATGGAAGCTACATTTAAATTTTACTGTTACTAAATGTAGCTAGGCTGCCAAACAGAGGCCAAATAAATGAAAACCTTAAAGCGGCAAACAATTTATTGACGGCCATTCAGATTTCCATCAGTTTTCCTTTCTCTCCATCTTTAGCTCCAGACAATACATCATCCACCACAGTATTTTAGCTGCAGCATTGTGGACGCACTAGCCACCCTCTCGCACAAACAGTTTAATTAGCCCCTTAATTAAAAACTCCTCTGCCTGTTCAAAGGGATGCAGAGCTTTGCCTTTTACTGAAGTTTTCTGCAGGCGCCAATTTAATTTACAGTCTCAGCCTCAAATTGGGCCATTTTGCTAGTTGAAGCGTCAGGCTCTGTTCTCTAGCTACCTCACTCAGCAGTGCTTTTCGGATTTTTTTTTTTTTGGGCTGCTGTGCATCCCTTTCTGTGGTCCAGAGTAATTGAATGGAAAATGAGGCCTTGCTGGCTCTGCTGCCCCAATTAGAGAGATACGTTAAACCCAAACCAGATCCTGGGAGGGGGAGAAAAAAAAAAAAAAAAACAAGCACTCTGCGGGCATTTTTAGATTGGCACAAGTCTTTAAAAAAGAAAAATGAAAACCCGCACCCCTTCCAGTTTCTCCTTCTCTTTGGATAAAGCAGCAAGGCTGTCCTTCAGCTCCTTCAGTTCCCGACCCTTGGCTGCTACCTGGCTCTGTGCAATGAGAAGGACAGTAGTGCAATATTAGCTAAGAGCATACGGTGTTAATAATAGTGAAGACTGAGGGGGATAAATATCCGGAGGAAAACTAAGAATTCTTCAAGGTGGGTGGTGTTCTCGCAATTAACCGAATGGGTAAGAATGGCAAAAGAAGAATCTATAACAATCAGTGCGTGCGGGGGGCGTCGTGGCTCAGGTGGATAAGGCGCCATACCATAAATCCGGGGACCTGGGTTCGATTCTGACCCGAGGTCATTGCCCGATCCCTCCCCGTCTCTCTCTCCCGCTCATTTCCTGTCTCTACACTGTCCTATCCAATAAAGGTGAAAAAAGCCCCAAAAAGATCTTAAAAAAACAAACAATCAGTGTGTGCGGTGAATGACTCCCTTCCATCACTGCTGGACAATAGTCATTCTACTATCCTTCAGCCATGTTACTCACCGTGTTTAAATAAATCACAGTGAGTCAGCCATTAGATTAGGCTCTCTGTCTATCCTTCTCCATCTGTCTCCGTGTCTTGTGTATACAGCAGTAAAATGCTGTCTCTACTCGGTGCTCTTATAAACCTGCTCTGTCTGTGCAGTTGTGCTAACAAATGATACCATTCTGTGGAAAAACCTTGAGTCAAAGCAGTCGCGCAGACAGAAGAGAAGCAGTGCAGATGCAAGCGATCAGGGCTCAAATGGTTTCTGCGCCTTATTTACAAAACAGCTCAGAGCAGCAGTTATGATCGACAGTCTGATCCATTGCTTGGCATGAATAAGTTAGAAGAGGGTCATTTAGTGAATTGAGAGACTAAAGCAAACAGTTTTGTTCAAAAGGAGCAGAACAATTTATGGTTTGTGGCACAGCACCTATTGACCATTTACTATAAAAGGTACACTTGTTTTATAGCTTGCTTCACTGGCGTTTACATTAAACGTCCACCCCCCCCAAAAAAAATCTAAATCCTTGGGTTTGTGATCGTGTCCTTCAAATAAATGACTCCAGCACTAATATTTTTAAGTGTGACATGACATTATATAAAAGTTTTCTGTCTCAAATTTACTACCATATATATCCAACTAAATTTATATTTATATATTGACTAGAGATGGCACCAACCCATTATCCAGGACTAATATGAAACCCTCAACTTTGGGTCCAACTGTTTTTTTACAGCTCTGGTTAGGTTAACTTACAACTTACTTTTTAGTTGGTTATATTTTTGTTTACATTTATCAGCCAAACAACAATTGATAAACATGCATAGAACTTTTTTTTTTAAAACGAAGGAAATAAAGGGAAAGCCCGTCACAGTGTTTCCCCCAAGTTTAAAGTGCCATTCCACCATTGGATGTATTCTTTGGCATAAAATACAATATATTTTATGACAACATGACTAGACAGAGAAATCTTTTAGCTTCAAAATGATATATCAAACACAATATTTTGACAACGACAAGTATATTAATTTTGCGACCAAAGTCACCTACCCTTTTAATTTCCGCGCGTGATGTCATCGGCAGGTTCCCCTTCTTGTGTACCACGTCACGTGTGACGTGGCACAGATTATCAGCAATGGCGGATAGAACGCGATTTCCACTTGTCGATTGCTGTGCCAATATTCACCATCGACCGTCTCCTTTGGGCATCACTTGCCATTTTCCTTCGCTTCTTTTCCGAAGCTGACAATCGCGTTCTATCCGCCATTGCTGATAATCTGTGCCACGTCACACGTGACGTGGTACACAAGAAGGGGAACCTGCCGATGACATCACGCGCGGAAATTAAAAGGGTAGGTGACTTTGGTTGCAAAATTAATATACTTGTCGTTGTCAAAAAATTATGTTTGATATATAATTTTGAAGCTAAAAGATTTCTCTGTCTAGTCATGTTGTCATAAAATATATTGTATTTTATGCCAAAAAAATACATCCAATGGTGGAATGGCACTTTAATGGGTTTTTTTTGTTTGTTTGTTTTTGGGGGGTCAGGCATAAGTACTCAAAAGGGCTCAAGCTTTTCCAGTGGTTTGCATCTTGAGGTAAACCCTCTGTATTTACATTCATGAAGGCGCCTCCTGATTGTAAACTTTGACGACAGGTCTACCTCCTTAAGAGTGATCTTGACTTGGCTAGATGTTGTGAATGGGGTTTTTTTTTTCCACCAAGGAAAGAATTCTACAAATCGCACACTTTAGTTATCATCTGTGGTCTTCCAGGCCTTTTGGTGTCGCTGAGCTCACCAGTGCATTCCTTCTTTTTAAGAATGCACCAAATTGTTGATTTGGCCATTCCTAAAGATTCTGCTCTCTTTCCAATAGGTCTGTTCTGTTTTTTTTTCCAACCTAATGATGGCCTCCTTCACTTGCATCGACACCTATTTGGACTGCATATTTAGAGTTCCCATGAAAATTACTCAGTTTCCCCTCAGGATCATTAAAGTATTTCTGATTCCATGCAGATGCCAAATGCAAATTCAACACATGAAATCAACTCTAGACCTTCATCATCTTGTCATGAAATAGCAAGGAAACCGGTCATAACTGGCCATGAAACTGATTCGTCAATCAATTGTCCGATTACTTTTGAGTCTGTGAAAAACGCGGGACTATGTTAAAAAAAAAAAAATGGCTGTGATTACTAAACGGTTAATGCAATATTGCTGTTAAACACCCTGAATTAAAGCTGAAAATCTACACTTCAATCACATCTTGACAGCTTCATTCCATATCCGCTGTGGTGGTGTACAGAAGCAAAATTTCAAAAATCGTGTCACTGTCTAAATACTTATGGACCCAACTGTATATAATTCACTTTGAAAATTTGAACAATTATTTCCTACAGTACCATACAGTATAATCACGTCAGTCAGTCTATATTTCTATCAAACCTGGTCGTGTTTAAGAAAAGACGATAGAGAATGCCTCCACAGGAGGAAAACCTGATGATTTCACTGCACACACGGACAGGTTATACATTGAAACAGTAGGGGGAGCTGACCTTGTAGCGGTCCTCCTCAGCGGCCAGCTGCAGCTTTAGGCTTTCGTTGATCTTCACTTGCTCTTTCCACTTCAGCTCAAGTTTAGCCAGCTCATCCATCAGCATGCCGTTGCGCCCTTTCTCCTCCTACAGTACATGTCACATTTACACCACCGTTCAAAAGTTTGGGGTCACTTTGAAATGTCCTTATTTTTGAAAGAAAAGCACTGTTCTTTTCAATGAAGATCACTTTAAACTAATCAGAAATCCACTCTATCCATTGCTAATGTGGTAAATGACTATTCTAGCTGCAAATGTCTGGTTTTTGGTGCAATATCTCCATAGGTGTATAGAGGCCCATTTCCAGCAACTCTCACTCCAGTGTTCTAATGGTACAATGTGTTTGCTCATTGCCTCAGAAGGCTAATGGATGATTAGAAAACCCTTGTACAATCATGTTAGCACAGCTGAAAACAGTTGAGCTCTTTAGAGAAGCTATAAAACTGACCTTCCTTTGAGCAGATTGAGTTTCTGGAGCATCACATTTGTGGGGTCGATTAAATGCTCAAAATGGCCAGAAAAATGGCTTGACTATATTTTCTATTCATTTTACAACTTATGGTGGGAAATAAAAGTGTGACTTTTCATGGAAAACACAAAATTGTCTGGGTGAGCCCAAACTTTTGAACGGTAGTGTACAAACACGTCTTTGGTACCAGCATGATTGTAGCAAGTGCCTGAAAGCTACTGTAAATGCTCAGTTAAAAGCAGGGTGCATGGCTGTAACTAGATGCAGATGTTGATGCACTAGAGACACATGTCATGTCTGGCATGAAGATTAAATATAATGATTGTAAAAGAAAGGAAATGGTAATTAATACTCAAGAAGCAAGCTGACTTACACACAACATCTGTTTGCACTTCTTGTATTTGTCACCCTTATCAAACACATCCTTACTGACGCCCTTCAGATTGCCCTGGATAATAGCATCCAGCACGTTGTCTGATGAGCCTGGGCTTCCTATCACAGAGACAAAAGCTTACTGATACCTTTATTCTCAAAGAAAACCGTTTTTAACTACAAGGATCTGTCTTTTGAATTACAGTCAGAGAAAATCAGATGACTAACAATAGTTAATACACAAACCGGCTGCTAGGACACAAGAAAACATTAAGTTAGCTAGGATACAAACGTTACGTTAGCTAAACGTACCTGGCACAGATGCCTCAGGGCTGGCAGACAAGGGGCCAGTTGCTGCATCTAAACCAGAACTTCTCTTTACCTAAAAAAGCAACAATGACCTTCTATTTAGTATTGTACTTACTGTAAGCATGAACTGATGTATTACTTATCTCAATCTGAAAATTATTCTTGCTCTTTCCGTATCCCTGAGCACAAAATTTTTGGATACTGGATGGCTGACTCTGGCTTATCGACTGGTGTTCTGGTCAAGCACTAGGTTTCCATTTAAAACAAACATTCAGTATTTCATAGTTTTTGATGAACTGATGCCTGCTATTACGAATTACTAGCGGAGTTACGTAGTATCCAGACCTAGCATGCTAAGCTAGCTATATACAGTGGTGCCTGAAAGTTTGTGAACCCTTTAGAATGTTCTATATTTCTGCATAAATATGACCTAAAACATCAAATTTTCACACAAGTCCTAAAAGTAGATAAAGAGAACCCAGTTAAACAAATGAGACAAAAATATTATACTTGGTCATTTATTTATTGAGGAAAATGATCCGATATTACATATCTGTGAGTGGCAAAAGTATGTGAACCTCTAGGATTAGCAGTTAATTTGAAGGTGAAATTAGAGTCAGGTGTTTTCAATCAATGGGATGACAATCAGGTGTGAGTGGGCACCCTGTTTTATTTAAAGAACAGGGATCTATCAAAGTCTGATCTTCACAACACATGTTTGTGGAAGTGTATCATGGTACGAACAAAGGAGATTTCTGAGGACCTCAGAAAAAGCGTTGTTGTTGCTCATCAGGCTGGAAAAGGTTACAAAACCATCTCTAAAGAGTTTGGACTCCACCAATCCACAGTCAGACAGATTGTGTGCAAATGGAGGAAACTCAAGACCATTGTTACCCTCTCCAGGAGTGGTCGACCAACAAAGATCACTCCAAGAGCAAGGCGTGTAATAGTTGGCGAGGTCACAAAGGAGCCCAGGGTAACTTCTAAGCAACTGAAGGCCTCTCTCACATTGGCTAATGTTAATGTTCATGAGTCCACCATCAGAACACTGAACAACAATGGTGTGCATGGCAGGGTTGCAAGAAGAAAGCCACTGCTCTCCAAAAAGAACATTGCTGCTCATTTGCAGTTTGCTAAAGATCACGTGGACAAGCCAGAAGGCTAATGGAAACATTTTTGTGGATGAGACCAAAATAGAACTTTTTGGTTTAAATGAGAAGCGTTATGTTTGGAGAAAGGAAAACACTGCATTCCAGCATAAGAACCTTATCTCATCTGTGAAACATGGTGGTGGTAGTATCATGGTTTGGGTCTGTTTTGCTGCATCTGGGCCAGGATGGCTTGCCATCATTGATGGAACAATGAATTCTGAATTATACCAGCAAATTCTAAAGGAAAATGTCAGGACATCGGTCCATGAACTGAATCTCAAGAGAAGGTGGGTCATGCAGCAAGACAACGAACCTAAGGACACAAGTCGTTCTACCAAAGAATGGTTAAAGAAGAATCAAGTTCATGTTTTGGAATGGCCAAGTCAAAGTCCTGACCTTAATCCAATCGAAATGTTGTGGAAGGACCTGAAGCGAGCAGTTCATGTGAAGCTGTTGAAGCTGCTCTGTATGGAGGAATGGGCTAAAATTCCTCCAAGCCGGTGTGCAGGACTGATCAACAGTTACCGCAAACGTTTAGTTGCAGTTACTGCTGCACAAGGGGGTCACACTTAAAGCAAACTGAAAGCAAAGGTTCACGTACTTTTGCCACTCACAGATATGTAATATTGGATCATTTTCCTCAATAAATAAGTGACCGAGTATAATATTTTTGTCTCGTTTGTTTAACTGGGTAACTTGGGTAATGTTAGTGAAGAACAAAAGGTATAGTCTGATCAGTGAGGCTACTGTTAAATAAATTGGAAATCAGGTCACTGAAATCCAACTCAATATATCCTACAACCATTATGATTTTTTAACAAGCGTAAAGAAGGTCCAAGTTTCTTTGGCTTTAAAATGTATATCTTAAAACAATTTACTGTCCTAAATGATTGCTGTAATTGATTAAGAGAATACCTCACTCATTGGGTCCTTGAATATTTTTTTTTTTTTAAAGTGCACTTTGAGTTGTGTGTGTCACTAGATCAGCAGTACCCACCCTTCCTCTGGCCTGCCCTGATAAGTAAGGATACAACACCAACTTGAGACAACCAGCTGTAATATTCAAACCTGTTATTTGGGTCGGAACCGTTAGATATCCTAAGAGCAGTGTTGCCGCCTCTTTTCAAAGGGAAAGTAACTAACACTACGTTCAGACTGCAACCTGAAACGACCCATATCCGATTTGTTGTGAAATCCGATTTTTTTGTTAGGCCGTTCACATTACCAATTATATGAGACTTGTATGCGATCTCCAATATGAACGGAAAATGACCCAAAAGTGTCCCGCATGCGCAAATTGACACGTAATAAGCACATCTACCTAATACGTAAACCAAAAAAAAAAGCGCACTCTTCAAGTTTAATGATTTTCTTTTTTTGTTTGTGTTTGTTTGTTTGTTTAATTATCTGGTTAGTGTTCAAGTGTGAGGTCTCGTGTGTCTTTTTGTTTCTGAACTGAAATGAAAACGTGTAGCCTGGTAACGAGGGTTGACTCCTAAATGTCTCTCTAATTTCTATATAAGTGCACTACATGTTACTAGGAAGTAATGGATTTTTAAACTCTATATAGTGCACTCGAGCTTCAGTAGGCAGTCATTTGGGATACGGCCGCTGTATTACCAAACTCTTAATTCAGGCTTAATAATTTGCACATATTTATTTCGTCATATTAATAAACTTTTTCTACATTTTTATAAATATTTATTTAGATTGTTTATAGCCAGCTGAATTCTGCAACTTCTCTCAGCGCTGGCTCAAGGTGCAGAAACACCAGTGCAGTTTGCTATGGAGATGAGGCGAGACCTGGCGATGTGGTACAGGATGGTTTAAGTTATAAATCAGTTATAGAAACTGTTTTATTTAATCAGGCTAACAGATCAACATCCAGGTCCCTACCAAATCCACCATTAGCTTGATCAATTCTATAAAAGTCTATTTAAATTCTGAAAACTGTACAAATGATGTTGTTTTCCACCAAAGAGGCGGGATTAGCCAACACAGAATAGTGACGTTTGTCTCTTGTTGATGACGTGTAGGTCGCATGAATGCGACCTGTCCGGTCAGACTGCAGTCGCATGTGAAAATATCGGATATGCATCGGATTTAGGACCACATATCCAAGCGGCCTGGGTCGCATGTGAAAAAATCGGATTGGTGTCGTTCAGATTGTCAATAACAAATCGGATACAGGTCGCATATGGGCAAAAGAATCGGATATGGGTCGTTTCAGGGTGCAGTCTGAACGTAGTCTAATGCGCGCTCAAAAAAAAAATTGTCCAATTACAATGATCACTTTTCTTACCTACAAATTTAAACAAGTAGTAGTGTACAGGTGGGACATACAATGTTGACCAGTGACTGGTTGTTGGGAACATAAGCTCGCAGAAGTGCAAGTCAGTCAGGTCTGAGTTGACTGAACCTGCTCACTCACTTCATATAACCAGCAGCTGTAATCTGAGCTGGACGGCTGTGTTGAGTGCAGGACAGTTGCTAACATCTGTTCAGAAAGTCTCTAGATTTGTCACTAATCTATTTTGAGTGAAAGTGGTCAAAATGTCAGCAAGTTGTTAAGTTGGCAACACTGACAGAGGCTTGAACTGGGCATCGGGTTATACAGAAGCGTGTTTACATACCCCTTGCTGCTCAGAGAGTTTGACCACCTGTTTCTGCAGTCTCTGACACTCCTTGTATTTCTCCTTATAATGTTCTGCAGCCATCTGCAACCTGAGCTTTAGGTCTTCCACTTCTCTCTGCAGCTCAGCTAGAGCCAAATCTTCAGACTCCTTACGCTGCTACAAAACATACAGATCACTTTTACACCACGAGTGCAAACCCTAACTGGACACCTAAAGCTGACCGCTCAGATGCAGATTAGGATTTCTGGGAGGGTCACAGTGCATTGCAACTTACTGCTTCCTGCGTGGCCGAGATCTTCATTTCCTCCACTTGTTTTTCCAGACGACTGCACTCAGCCCGTGCCTCAGCTTGGCCCTGTCTGAGCGTGTCAACCTCCAGCTTGACCCGGTAGAGCTCAGCCATGCTGCGATCCCGTGCGCTGGATGAGTCCCGCAGCTCTGCAGAGAGCATGGTAGCCTGCTGCTGAGTGGCCTGCAACTGCTCCTCTTTTTGCCTCAGCTGCTCCCGCAGTGCCTTGCTCTCCCCCTGAGAACACACAAACATGAAATCACTTGCATACAAACTTTCAAAATACTCCAGTTTATCTAACAGGGATTATCATCATGTACATAATTTCACCAGTAAAGCTTGAGCTTTACATCATTCAAACTATTTCCCTGGGATGCACACATTCACTCGTGGCACGAAATCCACTTCACACATGGTGTAAATGTGTGTGTCAAACATTTCAGTTTGTTTATCTCCTGTCTTCACCATACTCTGCTGGCAAGCTGCTCAAAAATAAGTACACCTTAGACTGATATTTATTTGAATTTGTTCTCTATACGAATGGCCGTAGGGGTTCGGAGACCAAACGTTACGAGACTGTAGCGGACTAGTAATCCATCAGAGTCTGTCAGTTTGGTGGCTAGCAATCAAAGTCATAGGATCATACACTAATAAGAAAGATGAATGTTTCACTAACTCTGTGCAGTTCTTCTCTCTCTCATTAGTTTGTCTCACCTCTACGCTGCCCTTCCCCACTTTCTGTTTTCTCAGTTCACTGTCTCTCGCCTCCCCCTGACGCTGAGCTGCATTCCTGTCACCAAATTGGAAACAAGGCACACTGATTTCTAGGAATGGATTAATAAATAAAGTGTGGGTATTTTTTTTTTAATAGGGAAAATGTATTTGGCCACTCGTAAACATGCCTGGGCACAGGGCCAAAGTAAAACTTGTGTGTGGGGCAACACAGTTTTAATACAATACGCACCCAAAAACTAAAAAGGTGTCAGTTTCCAAAATCTGCCAAAATCTCCAAACAGCTTTTGGTACACCACAGAATCAATGAGCAACCTGAAGCGGAAGAGACAGGGGTGTGTAGATTTATATTACCGAGGGGGAAGTGTTAGCCAGTAGTTGGCGATGCTGCTTGTCTTTCTCTGCCAGGCAGGCTTTGGCTCGTGCCAGCTCCTCCTTCAGCTGCGCAATGGTATTCTCCTTATTCACGTCCACTGATCTCAGCATCTGCAGCTCAGCACTTAGCTTGGTGTTCTCTAGCTCTCGGTTCTTCAGGTGAATCTGGGTCACACACACACACACAACTCAGTGGCCTCATTTGTCTAGGACTCTGAGACTGCGGCACTTGAGCACAAACGGTCCATAATTATCACCAGGCTGCATTTCCGCTCTGCATGGAAATGCGCTGCCTAACTCTAATTATAACAGCAATAAGAAAGTACCAGCAGCACTGGGCTAACCCACACAGCCAGGGGCAACAGCAATGAGGTGTGGGCCTAGCTACGTTTCCGTAGCTACAGCTCCATATCACGCCTAGTTCCTGTGCCCACCACCAAAAAAAAGCAACGGAGACATGTAAAGCTTCCTGTGTGAACAGAGCCAGGCCTGTTCCTAGAGAGCAGGTAAACTGGGGAGGGGGTGTTGCAAGATGGAGCGCAAACCTAATTAAGGTCTGCTTTAAGAACATCAGCGGGGAGATTTACTGGCTCTGGCTAGAGTGGGCCACCAGTGTTTCTTCTCTCCAGACACTTGAGTATCAAAGCAAATTGCCTTATCACACACATTGATAGGTCTGGGAGTTCAAAGAAGGGTAAAGTGCCATGTGCCATTTTTAGTAGTCTCTTGTTTGTTAAAACACATTAAATACTGTATTCTACAATGATAATTTGGGTGGTGTTGGATGTCTTACCTTATAGAGCTCTTTCTCATCCTTCTCATTCTTCAGCTGAGACTCCAGTGCTTCTTTCTCAAGAGTGAGCTTCTTCACTCGATCTTTCAGGCTAGCAGTTAGGACATGAAGTAATCAATAATCCTCACTTGGAATTCGTACTCACGCAATAAATGCACAGTATTTCTTTGCTAATTAGTAGTAGGTGTTAGGGCTCGACATTTTCAACCTCATAGGAAAATATCCCAGTATCCCAGTATAAAGTAACAGAATAATTATAAGGACAACAAAGACATACAATGTCAATAATGTAAAGCACCATGTGTACATATGGGACCTCAATACCATCTCCACATCAGTCCTGTAGGGTCTTTACACAGTCACAGTATTCCCTAACACCTACTAAATACATGTATAGTATGCCACATATTATTTACTTATTGTTGGACATTGCTAGTCTGGCTAACGCGACTTCAAAGCTCTACAAGCTATTGGTCTGGCCAAGATATTCAGCCCAACCGTTTCCCAGAGCCCGTGGTTGACCCGCCTCCCTGAAATGCCTCAGTTTGCTACTGGTCGAAGCCAGAAAAGGCTGTGACGAAGCTTAAACCAATCACATCACTCTTTCCTCTGACGTATGTGACGCGACGATAGGATTCTCGCTGAGCCCCATTGATTTGGCTACTAGCGGGGCTAAAGGCCAATTTATGCTGACAACCCAGTCCTCGCAGACGGTGTCGCAGACAGTGTCTGCGTAGCCCCCCCACCTTCGCAGACGCCCTGCGCGCACCTCCCAAAAATTGTGACCACCGCAGAAGCCTCGCAGACAGCGCCGCAGACAAGAGGGCTCTGATTGGTCCACTCTACCCACTGTACACGCACTTCCGCTTCCCTACTTTCCCGGTTTGGTTTGTTTTCACGACCGGCATTTTTAAAAACACGAGCCAAGATGGAGCAGCACGAAGAGCGGTTGATTGAGGAAGTGCGTACATCTATACGACTCCAGTTCTAGTCATTATAAAAAATAAATAAATCTCTAGTCATTATAAGTAACCGGAGGATAAACACTCCACTAACCACACCCACCAACTACTCCTAGCAACTTCGCGCCCCCTTGCGTTGTGCCGGTGAATAACATCGCGCACGCCTATTCCCCCGCTCAACAATAAATTACAACTGTCTGCGAAAAGCTATCTGCGAAAGCCTTGTCGCAAGAGCATGCAGAGGCCTTAACTGGTAGATTAAACTCTTACCGAAGCCGGTCGGGAGCAAGGCGAAAACGTCTTTCCTTTCAATAAATACCTCCAGGGCTGCTCTTTGCTCCGTTTTCAATGAGAACTTCCCGTTGAATGCTTTCAATACAGCATGATTCTGTAAACAATCTATGGCTTCCGGTCGCAGTTCTACTACGTCACTGCCTTGAACACTCCTCTACCCAGGGCCGTTGGAGATGCTCAAAGTTGATTGGCTCCCGATTTTTCCGGAGCTTGGAAGAGCTGGAGATAGCTTGCCTGGCCAGACTAAGCTCGCAACAGGCCCTCGTGTTGCGTCACGCTTAGGATGGGCGGGCCCAGGCTAGGACATTGCAGCACTCCAATTGGTGGACGCAACTAATTTGTCTAATTTGACAAGGTTCAGGTTATAGTCACTAAAATCCAATACAAGCTGACAAAAGAAATCTGATCACTAAAGGCAGAGGCTCCAACTCTCCCGCTTTAGGGAACATTTAGAAAATCCTCCCGACCTCCCGCTGACAACATAAAAATCTCCCGCCTGCCCGCCCTTACTACACATGATTAGTTAAAACAATATATAACTTCATACGTTTATGTTGACGAAAATTAATAGTTGACTTTCCGCTTTTCGTGTGTCTGACATTGTATGGGTGGACTCAAGTGTGTACCCCGTGGTATATGCCGGAACGGAGGGATTGGAGTGAATGCCAGAGGCATGCGCGCACGCAAATCAAGCGCATATGAATCGAGCGGAATTCAGTATGCCGCAGGGTACACACTTGAGCCACCCAATGTCTTAGCAGTTACCGATAAAGCATACAGATGGCGCTATTAATTATACACGCGAGAGAACGAGAAAACCCGCGACACTCAACCATTTTATTTGTTTTTTCGCGTCTGCATTTCGTCTGCATTTATTGCCTGCTCATCTTTAACTTTATGTTCTCTTGAATGAGTTAATGAAACGAAGTTCTGTTGGTGGAAATGGCGAAAGACAAACTACAAAGAAAAAATATCAGAAAATCAAGATAAAGTTCGGATCGCCCGTCGCGATGGTTGCCAGGGACGAATGGCGGACTATTTTGGACGGCAGCAAGACGACCCTATATCTGACCGGTTAGATCACCAGACCAGACGTTAGATTCTAACGAACTTGTCTGACTTTTTTTGTCTGATGACTTTTACGAACTTAGACTTAGAATATTATTAGAACATCATCATCGGAGGGTCTACCATTGGCAATTTATAATAGTCATTATTGACATTAACATTAGGCATATTAAAGTTTGGTCTATAGCAGACCTGGGCATTTTACGGCCCGCGGGCCACATCCGGCCCTTTGGTTCATTCTGACCGGCCCGCGTAAGGTTAATTAGAAATTACAAAATAAACGTATTTTCTAATTTTACCTCATGCATGGACTGAATGTGCATTGCTTTTATTTTGAAGTTGTGTTCAACAAAAACGCAATACGCGCGACATGAAATCCCACGAAACCTAATCCCGCGATAACTACTTTCGTAATTTGTCCAGACCAACCACAAACTTGTACGTCATCCTTCAAACGGTCCAGCCAATCACATAGTGTGACGTCACCAGCAGGCGCCGGAGCCCGAGCCGATCTGTAGATCTGATTCCTACTTTTTGGTGAATAATCATTATTTTTACAAAATATTACATACCCAAGTGTCGATATGCCAAATCCCCCCCTTCATGGCCTGCTCTTAAGAATGAACTGTCCTTGTTACAAAAATGTCTGAAATATATAAACAATCCCCATGCAAATATACTGTACACATTCATAGCACAAGTTAACCTTTCATAAACCCCTCGTTTTTTTTTCCATATATTGTGTATATATGTATTTGATAAGTTTTCTTTTTAGATTATATTTTCAGAGGTGTGATTTTATGTTGTAATATAAAATAATTCTGTTTGTTTGAATTTAATAAAAAAAAAAAAAGATCTGATTCCTACACCGAATCGACAGATGATCTGTCTGCTGTGCTTCGCATCTCCACCTCAGACATTCAACCTGACTCTGATGCACTCGTTAAAGACCAACAGAGACGAGATTTCTCTCACTGAACAAATAAACTGAAAAACACCAAATGAGGTGATTAGACTACAAATGTGGGCATCATTATTATAATATGATGTATCTTGCTTGATATTTGGAGTAGAAAGACAATATTGTGATGTCTTTATTGTGTTTTGGGGTGAATGTGACTGAAAAAAAAAAAAAAAAAAAAAAATGGTACAAATGTTCACATTTTGTTAACCATTGTTTTGGGAAATTTGATTGAATAAATGACATTTTTTGTAAGGCAATCTCGTTTTTTCCATACTCTTACCAGTCTTAGCAGCTTGTAAAAACAATGTTATTTATTGCTTTATATAAAGAAATACAATTAATATTATGCAGAATTTAGTTCAGCCTTTTGGTCCGGCCCTCCACAAAATTTTCTGTTTCTCATGTGGCCCCATGGAAAAAATAATTGCCCACCCCTGGTCTATAGTCACTGGATTTATCTAGATCTGTTACTATTAATAAGATTTAACTGACATGAAATGTGGTGAATAATTCATATATTTTATATAAATAAAACTTGACTTCACGCCTATGGTGCTCAAACTTGTCTCCCTCTGAGCTACTCGCAGAGAGGGAGAATCTCCCTCTTTGCAATTTCCCAAGTTGGAGCCTCTGCTAAAGGTAACAGTAAAGGTAGAATTTGCATCCTGAATGTGAAAGGCAGAAATTGCATTTTATTCTTATAATATTTGGCATAAAATCCAAAATATCTACTAGACTAATAAAAACTGTAGGTTTTGTTTCATTTAAGCCAGGTCACGACATAATGAGGCCTAGTGCAGCCCGAAATATCTGAAGTAGATTTTAATCATTAGAAAACAGTCGTGGAAATCATATTTTATATTTTTCTGAGGAATAGTCTGCAGTTTATAAGGAACTTGCATAAAAATTAACACCGACTGTAAGACTGGAACAGTATTTAAATTCGTATTTTGATCAAAATAACACACCAGTCCAACTCCGTCTCCTTCTGCAAGCCTTTCTGGGTGACCCCGATAAGATCCTCTTCCAGCTGCAGCAGCCGTGCTGTATTCTCCTCCATTCTCTTCTTCACCTCCTCTCTCTCCTCCTGTAGGCTCTGGGAGGACAGCTGCAGCTCCTAAGATATACACAAATCTCTCAGTATTTGTAAAACTTAATGTAGGCACTCCATCAAAAAAAAAAAAAAAAAAAAAAAAAAAAGATTACACAATCCAGCTATTACAAATCAGTGATTTCTGATGCTCACATTAAATCACTTAAAACTCTCCAATTTATCCTGATTGATATTTTAACTGTTAAATCTGTTGCACTGTAAAACTGTAATCATTTTTGGAAAAAAAAAATTGTATTATGTGACTGAATAGACCCATAAAAAATAAAAACCCAGGAAATATCCATTAGATAAATCACGAAAATCATTCCTCCAGAATTCCCCTCTACTGTATCCTCGTAGGAGCAAAATCTTTTTTAGAATTATTCTAGCAGCACATAAAACATCATATAAAAGTGCAGTCATAAAATTAACAGCCACAAATGGGTGGGAAAACTCATCTTAACTCAATTTTCCCCTCTGTGCTCATACAAATACACTTCAAAAAACTCCACTCTAAGTCACCCAATGATAGCTGCAATATCTATCACATACACACTCTGTTCACTTTATTAGGAACACCTGCACATCTTATACTGTCTAATCCTCATGCAGCAGCAGCGCAATGCAAAATATCATGCAGATCCAGGGCAAGAGCTTCAGCTAGCATTCACATCAAACATCAGAATGGGGGAAATGTGATTTCAGTGACCGACGATGGCATGGTTGTTATCACATGGGCTGTTGTGAGGATTTCAGAAACTACTGACCTCTGGGGATTTTCACACACACCAGTCTCTACAGTTTACACAGAATGATGCAAAAAATAAATAAATAAATAAAAATTAAAAACACTTTGAGTGAGCAACAGTTCTGTGGGTGGAAACACCTTGTTGATTCGAGAGGTTAGAAGTAAAATGGCCAGACTGGTTTGAACTGGAAGAAGGATAAATCACTCTTTACAACAATGGTGAACAGAAAAGCTTCACAGCATGCACAAACCACTGAAGCATGGGGTGGATGGGCTACAACAGTAGACCACCACATCAGGTGTCATGCATACCGAGATGCTGTTCTGCTCACCACAGTTGTAAAGAGTGCTTATCTGAGCTACTACAGACTTCCTGTCAGTTCAGAACAGTCTGATCATTCTCCTCTGATCTCGCTCATCTACAAGGTAGATGTATCACATACACACTCTGTTCACTTTATTAGGAACACCTGCACATCTTATACTGTCTAATCCTCATGCAGCAGCAGCGCAATGCAAAATATCATGCAGATCCAGGGCAAGAGCTTCAGCAAATACACTTCAAAAAACTCCACTCTAAGTCACCCAATGATAGCTGCAATATCTATCACATACACACTCTGTTCACTTTATTAGGAACACCTGCACATCTTATACTGTCTAATCCTCATGCAGCAGCAGCGCAATGCAAAATATCATGCAGATCCAGGGCAAGAGCTTCAGCTAGCATTCACATCAAACATCAGAATGGGGGAAATGTGAAACACAAGGTGTTTCAGCCTAAAGACCCTCCGCTCACTGGATGTCTTTTGTACCATTCTGTGTAAACTCTAGAGACTGTGAAAATCCCAGGAGATGCCACAATCAAAAATCACAGATCACACTTTTACCCCAATTCCAGGCTTTCGTCTAAACCGGGGAACAGGGGCGCTGCGCCCTCTTACTCTTGGAGTGCGCCGTCTTACCGAAATGCTGACTGAACCCCAAGTCACACTTAGGCCATGCACTTATATGCTACTGCACAACATGCAATCTTTCTCAAAACGATCTTTTCTCCGTGAAAACATCCCAGCAACACCACGTGACAATGTGTTTGATCATTAAATACGTTATAATTACTCCAAAAATATTCCAATCATAGTAAATACACCGCCAGACGGTGCAAAAACAATCCGAATTGGCGTTTTCCAGACTGAGGCACCATGTTGTTTACTTGTCGCGGCTGCTCTCGCGAGATTTGACATGGGTTACATACAAGGTCAGCTGACTTGTAGAGCGAGATTTCTCGAGACTGAATGACCTTTCACCCACCGGCGCGGGTAGCCTGGCTAACGCGACTTCAAAGCTCTCCGAGCATTTGGTCTGGCCAAGCTATTAAGCCAAACCGTTTCCCAGAGCCCGTGGTTGACCCGCCTCCCTGAAATGCCTCAGTTTGCTACTGGTCGAAGCCAGAAAAGGCTGTGACGAAGCTTAAACCAATCACATCACTCTTTCCTCTGACGTACGTGACGCGACGGGGCTAACTGGTAGATTAAACTCTTACCGAAGCCGGTCGGGAGCAAGGCGAAAACGTCCTTCCTTTCAATAAATACCTCCAGGGCTGCTCTTTGCTCCGTTTTCAATGAGAACCCGTTGAATGCTTTCAATACAGCATCTACCGCTGTGTTAAAGGCTTGCCGCTGCTCCATGTTCATGATGTGAATGAAGCGCTTCCGGCATAGATTCTGTAAACAATCTATGGCTTCCGGTCGCAGTTCTACTACGTAATTGCCTTGAACACGCCTCTACCCAGGGCCGTTGGAGATGCTCAAAGTTGATTGGTTCCCGATTTTTCGGGAGCTTGGAAATGCTGTAGATAGCCTGCCTGGCCAGACTACGGCGCGGGAGTTTCTGACAGAAGTAGTTCACAAGTTGTTTTTGTTGACACTTGGGCATTTAAAGATGTCATCCCGCGGCACGAAACGGAAGAAAGACAAAGACTGTCCGGGACAGAAGATGATTACTTCTTTCTTTTTCAATGTTGACAAACAATTTGTTACAATTTCCCTCTCAGACAGCCTCAGAATGTCCCATTGTAGCCTCAATTTTTCAAAGGCTTCGCACGGCGGGGGGTGGGGGTGGGCGACAACCGGCACCATCTCTCCCCCCCGTCGCTTCGTTCCCTCGCCATGGTGAGCGCCCTCATACTAGATTTTTCTAGAAAAAACCCTGCAATTCTGATGTTTGATGTGAACATTAACTGAAACTCTTGGCCTGTGCCTGCAGGATTATATGCACTGTGCTGCTGCCACATGGTTGGCTGGTTGCATAACTGCATGAATGTGCAGGTGTACTGGTGTTCCCATTAAAGTGACTTGAGTGCATATTGCAGTGAAATTCTTTTCTTTGCATATCCCAGCTTGTTGGGAAGCTGAGGTCAGAGCGCATGATACGGTGCACCTGAAGCACACAGGGCCAACAGTGGCAGCCTGGAACACCTGACCTTCTGATCAGTAACCCAGAGCCTTAACCGTTCAACCACCACTGCCCTAAAAATCGCTGAAGTCATTTGTTAAAAATTGCTTTCATTACGGGAAAACCTTATAAATCATGCAAATCCTCACAACAGTGAATGGTGATGCACTGAAATGGCATTACAAATTTTTTTTTTTTTTTTTTTAAATCCACAAACGTAAATCATATGAACCTATTGGAGTAAAAACACTAGGTACAGAAAGTTCAATGCATTTTCAACATCGTGAACATTTGGATTCGATAACATTTGATGCACTGGATTGTGTATTTAAAAAGGCCAACACTAAGCTGACGTCGTGTCTCTGCCTATAGACAAATCAAACCGAGCGTACTAATTTGACTTGCACAGTAAACTCCAGTGGGAAATACAGATAAAGAAAACAAGTGCCACACCCTCAAACTGCGGAAAAGATGGACTCCGTGAGTGAGACTGCGTGGACTAAGACGAGCAGAAAACAGACACGACCAAAGCAGAATGATAAACTTGTTATAAATAAATATTCCCACTGCAAAACAGACAACACAATCAACTGACCCTGAACTGGACAGACAAGCCAGTTAAACGTTTGAGTTTAATTCAAGCGCATTAACTGGTTTTCCTGTCTAGCTTATGCAATGTAAAATTAGATGATTAATATTAAAGGAGTGTCAAAGTACTGGCGTTCAAAACAGGGCCAGGTGTCCTAGCTTTCATGGATCTGTCTGGAGAGTAAGAGGATCGCACTACAGCTACAGAGGATACGTTCTACTAGTGATGAAAACAAGAGTGTCGAACATCCATGGCCAGATTTAACAGCGTTTTTATCACATTTGTGAATTCTTTTCTGTGAGAATTCACATTTGTTTGCAGCTCTGGTTCTAACCATTTTGTACTGTTGTTGACTACTTAGCTAGTTATATGATGAGGATGATCAGGAGTTATTAGCTGTTGAGTTGTACATTATTTTATTAGCTTCGCCAGATAACTTGTGACATAAGAAAACAATATAAGGCAGCCTTGATAGGCCAATTACTGCAGGCCCATAATATCTCATCTCATTATCTCTAGCCGCTTTATCCTGTTCTACAGGGTCGCAGGCAAGCTGGAGCCTATCCCAGCTGACTACGGGCGAAAGGCGGGGTACACCCTGGACAAGTCGCCAGGTCATCACAGGGCTGACACATAGACACAGACAACCATTCACACTCACATTCACACCTACGGTCAATTTAGAGTCACCAGTTAACCTAACCTGCATGTCTTTGGACTGTGGGGGAAACCGGAGCACCCGGAGGAAACCCACGTGGACACGGGGAGAACATGCAAACTCCACACAGAAAGGCCCTCGCCGGCCACGGGGCTCGAACCCAGACCTTCTTGCTGTGAGGTGACAGTGCTAACCACCACACCACCGTGCCGCCCCAGGCCCATAATATAACCAAGAAAAAATTATACAGATTACCGAGAGGTGGACAAAGTACCCAACTTCATTACTTAAGTCAAAGTACAGATCCCACTGGTCAGATGTTACTCTGATACAAGTGAAAGTTACACAGTCAATTTTTTTACTCAAGTTAAAGTACTGCAGTACTTGCTTTTAAAAATACTTAAGTATTAAAAGTACATTTTCTGGCAACGCATCGTTTTATTATTGCCACAACACTTACAAAACCTAATAACATTACCAAAGACAGAAATCTGAATTCACAAAATGAAGACATGCTGTGCATCATCGTGGTTTAACTTTAAGCTAGCTAGTCAGTCAGTGAAACTCCACCTGACATGCTAGCAAACTCTTTTCAAACTCGAAATCATATTGGGTATCTAACGCTACTAGAAAAGAAAGATTTCTACATTGTTTATTTGGCAAGATTATGCTAAAACACATTTCTGAAAGGGCTTCAGGTAAGTTAACGTTATTCATGTTAACAAAACTCCGTTTTTACATGCTAACTAACAGTGTACAAGTTAACTAGCTATGTGTAAACGTTAACTGTGGACAAGGCTACGGCAACTTGATGAGAAAATCCACAGAAAGTCATTTGACTAACCAGACTGCATAGCTATTGCAACGCTATCGCTAATTCTAAAAGCACAGACAACTTCACTGCAAGCTTTCTCTTGGAACAAAACATTTATATACCTCAATATGCTTCCGCAGATTGGATGGCGAGTTTTTGTAGGCTGTGATGTGGTTAGTTTTTGGCAAACAAAGCAAACATTTAAAACAAAATGAATCTTTAATCCTTTCAGAAAACAAACATGGGTTCTAGCTATAGCCGCAAGTGCGTGCATTCTCCAGAAAAAACGCCTCCTTCCATTCTGTCATCAAATGATTGTGTTAAACTAGACTGCATTTCCGCAGAGAAAATGCAGTGTGCTTGCTGAGCTGTAGCAGAACAGCTATCATGCTAGCATGCTAAAAGCTAGCATGCCAACATGGTAACACCTAACAACTAGCATGCTAACAGTTAACATGCCAACATGCTAACAGTTAACATGCTAACAGCATACCAACATGCTAAAAGCTAGCATGCTAACATGTTAATGCTAACATGCTAATAGCTAACATTCTAACATACTAATGATTAACATGCTATTTGTTAAAATTCTAACACTAAGGCTAATATGCTGACAGCGATCATGCTAACAGGCTAACATGCTAATGGCTAATATGTTAACTTTTAGCATGCTAACACGCTGAGGGTGACATGCTAACAGCTAACAGTTAGCATGCTAACATGCTCAGGCGAACTCGCTAACAGCAAACATGCAAACTCTGCATGCTACCATGCTAATCCTAACATGTTAACAGCTCTCATGATAACATGCTAATGGTGAACATGCTAACAACTCGCGAGCTAACAGCAGGCATGATATCGTAATGGGCAACATGCTAACAGCTAGCATGGTAACACGTGAATGCTTATATGCTAATTGCTATCGTGTGCACACGTTTAAGTATTCCTAATAAAGTGGCCATTGAGTTGAAGTTGATTTGCTGTCAAAGTCTCAAATGAGCAGATCCTTGCCAAATGCATCACCTATGGGGGAAGGGAGGAATGACTCAGTCAAGCTTCCACTGATTAGCGGCAAAATGGAGAAAAAATGGACGGATGAAAGGCAAGACAAAGCCGAGTGCGGGTCAGAACCGATATCATGTGTGTGACGGGTGATTTGGCCTGAGGTGCCGTATGAAGTTTGGTGGATGTGTGGTGAAGTGTTACTGAGCAAAACTCCATTCATTTGAATGGGGCCAAAAATCAATGGAAGCCTATGGAGGTAAAAAGAGATGTGTGAAAACCAAGGAAAAGATGAGTGCAGGTCTCAGATGAGGGGATGGATCTGTGCGGGGACTTGGCCTGAGGCATCAAGTGAAGTTTCTTGAAGTTTGGTCACTTGGTTAAAAGAATTGATGGAGAGTGAAAGTTTTTCTCCTGAAACACCATTCATTTTCAATGGGGCCAAAAATCAATGCAAGCCTATGGAGGAAAAAGGGATGAGCAAAAAGAAAGGAAAAATATGAGTGCGGGTCAGAACCGATTGCATGTATGTGTCGGGGGAGTTGGCCTGAAGTATCACATGAGGTTTGGTGCATCTGCGATGGAGCGTGTCCGAGTAGGACGATTCATGAGCCCTGTTCATTCTCTATGGGGAAAAAAAACAAAAGAAAAATGACAAGAACAAGAGAACGGGCGCGTTGATCCAAAAGCTGTATACAAGCACACTACACCACTTCGGGCCAGACGTCTCAGAGTTGGAACGGTGTCTCTATCTCGAACGCCCTAGGAGTAGTGGATCCAAAAAAATGTGTGTCGGAATAAGGCAGAATAAGTAAACTTAAGAACAATGGTGCTGAGAAAATCACTGAACTTGATTTTATACAGTCTATGGACGTGACCCTAGTGATTACTGATAGGCTCTGTACCCAGCCTGAATCACATAACTTCACTGACCATTCATGACTGTGTTGTCGCAATTTTTAAAATATCACTTATAATACAACCCAGCTTGCAGCTTTTTTCTCTGCTGTTTTACTTGGGTGCTTCTTACTAGGAGTGGTTTTTAAGGTTTACAAACAGTAAAGCAAAATCACTTTTATGGCACACCCTGTACAAAGTACGTCTAATTTTATCTTTTGCAAACAATAAAATTAAAAATCACCACCATTGCTTTTCCTCCTTTTTTTTTTTTTTTTTAAACGTAGCTTCAATTTAGTTAGCTACTTTTTCTTAATAGCTTGTAGAGTAGCTAGTTACTATATCAAATAATAGTTTGGCTGTAGCTTAGCTATTTTAAATCATGCGTAGCTTGTAGCTCTAAATGATTTTAATACATGTTAAAAGTTCCACCAGCTTTCACTAGAGGCAAGGACAAGAGACCTCCAGCTCTGACCTGCACTTCTTTCCTGAGCTGGGCAGTGTTCTCTCTCTCCTGCTCGTACTCTTTCTGAATTCTGTCTCTCTCCACCAGCAGCTCATCTCTCTCTTTCTGCAGCAGCTCCATGCTCTTCAGCAGTTCCTCCTTTTCCAGGCGCACCTCCTCCATCTTTTGCTGAAAAACAATGCATGGCGCAAATGCAGTACTCATAAGGACATGCAGGAAAATGCTGCACGTGATTTGTTATTCATCAAAGCCTCACACTGAGGGGTGAATCAGACAGGAAATTGACTGGAGTTGACCAAAGCAGCTCACACTGGCTCACTTAACATGTGTTTTATATTAGACAATGTATAGCACTTCATCTGCACTTAAAACACAGGAGTGATAATCAGGCATTTGCGAGGGGTTTTTTGGTACTTTTCTGTAACACGACTTGCTGCTCTCTAGACTTGCTTACCTCCAGATAGCTGGCTTTGGTGGTGACGACCAGAATGTCTGATCCACCCTCATCCTCCACAGTCAGCAGTTCCTCCTCAGTGGGGCTGTTAGCACGGAACTGGAAAGGTGTACTGGCCCCACGAATCTCTCCTTTGTGAGTAACATAACAGAACTGGTAGAATTCCCCATCATCGTTGGGGACGTAGTAACCTGTGCAAATATTTATAAGCACAAATCCATCTTGTTATTCTTGTCATTATCAATGAAGGAACGTTTAGATGTATTATTTTACCAAAAGCTTGTAGAAGGCCTTCTGGAAAAGATTTTTTTTTTTAATGGTAACCTCCATTTAACACCATGTTTTACAACTCACATGTGCAAACTAAAAGTGTGCTAGCTTATAAATCCTTTTACTATATCATCCTGCTATCTCCAGACCATACTGGTGCACCTTTATCTTCCATTTTACAAAGATTCCAGTCTGTGACCTAAACCACTGCTATAAAACAGGCCCATCAACACTTGAGTGTGCTAATAGGGAGTTTGTGTGGTCCATATTTTACTGCAGCCGTCATTTGGATATTAAAAAAAAAAAAAAATCTCTTAATATAGTACCTCTGAAGGGGCCCAAGCCACAGTGCTGCATTTAAATGAGCAAAAAATGTCAAAAAGAGGTGCAAGACCGTACTGTCTCTATATTCAGAGTTTCTGGTAGGAAATGGCAACAATCATTTCAAAAACCCAAGGTTTCAATACAAGTGCAACATTCACATTCCTCCATCTTGGATATATCCCTGATGGACGAAGTAAAGATGATCCTTACCCCCTAAAAATCTTATTGGCTGTAAGTAAAAAGCCATTATAAAATAAAGGCTTCAGAAAAATGACCCTACTGGCGGCTTCTTTGTCAGTACTGTTAAACTACACCTTCTAGAACAGATGACTTAGGCCCAATCCCAATTCTAATTTCTACCCCTACCCCTCCCCCTTCCCCTTGGCCCTTCCCATTGAAACTGAGCTACAAGGGATAGAGCTTGAAATTCAACCCTTACGTATTGGGATAGCCCTTCAACGATCGCATACGTCATCGCGTACCTCCGTCAGCATTTACGTTAGCAAAACGCGACCAAATGCGTCATTGGCTGCGACCAGCCGCTACAGTCAGAGCCAGAGGCAGAACCAGAAATCTCTGCTGGCAGGGTGTGATTTGTTAACTAACACCACTGAATGGGATATCTTTGGCGCTTCGTGCACCACATCCGACAGAATGAGGTGTCAGAACACTCATGTAAACAATAAAAGCGAGAATAACAGAACAAAACGTACGCAATCAAGCAACCGAAAACAATACTCACTCCCAAAGCTTTTTAGCAGCAGCTTGGATTTCAGAAATCGCTGCTCATTCTCAGCTCGAAAGCGAATCAAGTGGCGTGTTTCCTCTGGATAACAACTTAAAACACGTAAATAATGGAGAAAATACATTTATGACAATCTTTCGCCGCGGGAACCGCCATCTTTCTGAAATCCGCATGGCATTGTGGGAAATCACTCAAACCCCTTCGTTCGGAGTCAGCTCCAGGAAAATCTCTGTTTGGAGGGGTACAGAAGCCCTACCCCTTCCCTTACCCCTCCGCGTTAACTGGGATTGGGATACCCCTACCCCTTCACGTGAACGCGCAAAATGGAGGGGAAGGGCCAAGGGGTTGGTCCAAGGGGTGAAATGGGATTCGGCCTTACTCCATACAGCTCCAAAAAGAGTTGGGAGAAAAATGGTGCGTTGATCTCACTGACGAGACAAATCTTCCACAGTTATTTTACGTAAGGATATTTTGTTTTGAATTCGGCAAATCTGTCTTTAATTTACTGATCATCCCATGACCTCATATTTGTTCTCCCTTCCCCCTCCCTTTTCTTCTTGCTTTTCCCCACCAATAATCATTTCTCTACTATAAGAAATTATTATAGCATAGTACTTTTGTTTAATTTTTTTATAGCGCTTTTAACAATACACAATTGTCGCAAAGCAGCTTTACAGAACTTGAATGACTTAAAACATAAACTAATTTTATCCCCAATGAGCAAGCCTGTGGCGACGGTGGCAAGGAAAAACTCCCTCAGACGACATGAAACCTCGAGAGGAACCAGACTCAAAAGGGAACCCATCCTCATTTGGGCAACAACAGACATGATAATCACATTAATAGTTTTAACATGAAGTCAGTTTCGTTGACGTTATAACTCTTCATTGATGGAAACTTGAGTGCAAAACTGTTCATGACAATTGCAGTCCTAAAGTTAGCAAGTCAACTGTAGTCCTCAGGCATAAAAGCATGACTGTAAGCGTCCAGAGTGTCTTCCAAGTGTGACTTTCAACTGTCCATATGGGGCCGTCCTCTCCAGTTTAATTCTTTTATTCCTTTTAAGTTTTTCTTTTATATTTTTGTATTGTCCGTTTCTTTTTAATACCGTATTTTCTGGACTATACAGCGCACCTGTATATAAGCCGCATCCGCTCTATTTTTAAAAAAAAAATTAAAAAACAAAGATATACAAGCCGCACCGGGCTATAAGCCGCAGATATCTATGTTGAAAAATTAGATATTTACTGCATGTACAGAACGATTTTGTACTGTAAATGTACATGTATGTACCTGAACAGATTCTTTCCGAACAGTGCCTTTTAACACGGCAGCAACTTTGCTGATTAAAACGGAACAGAACCAAGAGAAAATAACCGGTATTTATTTACCTTCATTTCTCCTGTGTTTGAAACCACAAGTCACTTTAATCATCTTCGCTGGATTTGAAAATAATTACCAGTTAGTAATTTGTCGTGCGTGTTCTATCTGCTAAAGATCTGCTAATTCTTCTTTGCATTGATTTTTTGTCTATCTTATTTTTGATTCTACTTCCGGTTAGAGCGCCCCTAGCGGTGGAAGAAAAATCCACAGAATAGCCGCACCTTTGTATAAGCCGCATGGTTCAAAACCTAGGAAAAAAGTAGCGGCTTATAGTCCAGAAAATACGGTATACATTTCTTTTGCAATATGTAGGAGTTGAAAACCAATTGGAGCTTCATGCTGTATTCTCCTGTCACAAACTGCCCCCCCCATGTTCTGTTATATTTAATTTTTTTTTAACTGTAACATATGCGACAAATCAAACAATTTTGTTTCTTATTAGCTGTTCTTAAAATGTATAAAATGTTTATAAAGTTTTTTGAAAGAAAGAAGCAATACAATATTATGCTATGTAATGTTACCTTGAAAGATCACTGATCTGTTGACTGCGGTGCCTTCTGTGTACACATCTGGTAGAGGAGACCACAAGAAGGTGTAGTAGTCACGAGCTGTGCTCCAACCAACCTATGGGAGAAAGAGTTTTGCATTGTAAACTGGCTCGACCCATATTAAAATGAAAAGTGGTTTATACAGGTCAGCATTCTAAAACATGGGCTTAGTGTGGTTCACTTGACATGTAATTTAGAGAAATACATTCGAACTGGCTTATCATCTCATCATTCACACTAAAACGAAAACAGGAATGGACAACCCGTTTCTATAAAACGTGGTTTATTTAGTCCGTCACACGTGCGGTCGAATTCAAAAGACACTAGTTGCAGTGTTCAGATGGTGACGGCATTACCCATAGCCTGACTCACTTGTTTACATCACCACTACCCTTTCGGCACCCAAGCCTGAAAGAAACATTCAGAGATGTGTGCGCACACATGAACTCTGCATGAGTTACAGTGGAATGAATGATACATGGCTCTTCCCAGCTGCCACATGCGCCAAGACCTTGTTGGATATGTTCCGTTGAGGGAGTGCAGCTACAACTCAGGCTTAACAGGAAGAGGAAAATAGGTGAAAATTTTACACATACTTCAAACTGGAAACCAAAATGTAATTATATGAATTTTATGTGTTGTTAACTGATGGCTGATGAGGGGGGGTGCATAGAAAATATATCCATAAGTTCAGCCGTCTGCCATAAACCTGTCAAGCAAAATCAAACTCACGTTGTACTGGCTGTGGGTCCCAACAGACGTGCGCGCACACATACACGTGTGCACACGCACTCACTCTAAACAAGCCTGCTGCAAGCTCACAACTCTGCACGCAGGAAATCTATAGCAAGTGATTTAACATGCATATGTACAAATCCACAAATGCAGAAATCACTGGTAAATGGTGATATTTAAGAGCTGCTCTCACTGTGCAGTTCACCACAATTAAAGTTGCTGTAATCCCCTGACTGTACAAGGCAGAGTAGCCTGGGGTTCTGGAGCTGTAAAGAACAGGAAGCCATTAAAAGCAGTGTCATTACTGCATGCTGGACACCGCTCACTCATTAAGCCTGTTTAGGGTGAGTGAGGGCAAAAATGAACCCCTGTGTGCTTCTCATTTAAGTCCAGGGAGCAACTCTCAGCCAGGGAAAGCTAAAGTGGCTGATCAACACACCAAAATATAAATGGGAAGCTATGACGTTAAGATGGTTTAAATTAAGACTCGTCTGTCAACATTCATCTCTTAAATTATGAAGCCCTTCTAGTTCAGAATATACATTGCACTCACTACAACAAGTAGCCGAATATCCCTCTTACCCATTCATACTTTTGCACGTGATCAGCCTCAAAAGGCACAAGATGACTTCTACAAGCACGTGTGAACTGCAAGCAAACCATGTCACAGAATGTGTTTCATGCAAACAGCCCCCTTGATACCTTAAAGCCCCACTCCAGCAGCCTTTTTTCCCGCTGTCACACCCCCGTATACAAACACCATCTGTGACCTGATGTAATCACTGGTGGGGAGGGAGGGGGTGTCACCACAGAGAGGCACTCTGTGTTATTTAGTTGCTGGTGGAGCTATACAGAGGTGTGAATTTTGGTCAATTTAATATTCTCATTAATGCTAACGTTAATTCTCAGGAACTGATCAGGACTTGACAGTATGCCGTGATGGTCCCCTTAATAAAACTCAACAGCAGATGGCTTTTGCCGTTTTATAATATGGGCTGTGTTGTCCCTCTCACGTCTTTGTTTTTGCTCTATATGTAGGCACATCAGGCGAAAATTCAAATTCAATCCAAATTGCTTGGAACTGCTCCCGATGAATTCAGAACTCAATGCCAAACAACATATTTTTGCAGAATTAAAACGTTTATCCGTCCTTGAGATATTACAAATCAAAAGATTGAAAAAACGACTTAATTTTTTAGAAAACTGCTGTAATATGCAGTAGGATAACATGGTCCAAAATGGGCCTCATTAACAAATGAGATCAAATGTTTTTTCCTAATAACTATTTTTCCAAGATATTTACATGGAAATTGGCAGGCACATAGATGGTTGTACACTGAATACAAAGTTTGAAAAATTAGTAAAAACAAAATCATGCAAATTAGTATTTAATTAGTATTAATTATGCCAATTAGGTAAAAAAAAAAAAAAAAAAAAAAAAGTTAAATCGGTACACACTCTTTTTCAAAGTTTCACCAAATGACTATTTGTGCAATATAAAACCCATCTTAACTCTCATTTACACATCACAAAGGAGAAATCAATGTTAATTATAAAATATGCATAAATAAGCACTGAATATCATTCACATCTACCATTCTCTATCAAAATAAAAATGTAATAAGAATATTTTGAATACCCTCTCTGTGCTCTGTAGGGTTTTGTATTTCTAAGTAGGGCCTACTAGTGTTTATATGAAAGAATATGAATGATTATTTTGATTAATAGTCACAGCTTTAAAGGCGAACCTCGAAAAAAACGTGTAAGCCACATCCAATAAACAATTCCAATTAATTGAACTGAAATTGACATTTCTGACTTTTTTTTTTTTTAAATCTCATTCCAACCACTAAGATCTCAATATTTTCATGAAAACAAACGTTATATTCTAAAATAGTTATTTATTTATTTACACTACCGTTCAAAAGTTTGGGGTCACTTTGAAATCCTTATTTTTGAAAGAAAAGCACTGTTCTTTTCAATGAAGATCACTTAAAACTAATCAGAAATCCACTCTATACATTGCTAATGTGGTAAATGACTATTCTAGCTGCAAATGTCTGGTTTTTGGTGCAATATCTCCATAGGTGTATAGAGGCCCATTTCCAGCAACTCTCACTCCAGTGTTCTAATGGTACAATGTGTTTGCTCATTGCCTCAGAAGGCTAATGGATGATTAGAAAACCCTTGTACAATCATGTTAGCACAGCTGAAAACAGTTGAGCTCTTTAGAGAAGCTATAAAACTGACCTTCCTTTGAGCAGATTGAGTTTCTGGAGCATCACATTTGTGGGGTCGATTAAATGCTCAAAATGGCCAGAAAAATGCCTTGACTATATTTTCTATTCGTTTTACAACTTATGGTGATAAATAAAAGTGTGACTTTTCATGGAAAACACAAAATTGTCTGGGCGACCCCAAACTTTTGAACGGTAGTGTACATGAATCAGTTTGATTTGAAAAAAATAAGTAGGTAAAGCTATGAAACCTCACTTCAAAGTCTCCTGTGAAGCATAACATCAAAACTAGCTGATGGAAAACTTTGCTGAATACTTCATCAGAAACTGTGAGAGCGAGAGAACATCCCAATAGGGGTCATCTGACTGACATTCATGAGTAATCCAGTCAGAAGCTGATCAGAAGAGAGAGAGCCTGACCGCTTTCCCGTGACTCAAAAAGCACCAGCAGTTTCCAGACATCACGCGAGAAGAATTTTTACCAGTGTGCCAACTTTAACCTGCCGTTACTCCCGAAGTACTGAACAGGGGTGGGTTTCCCAAAAGCCTCAACACTAAGAGCATCTTAACTAGGAGAGTGAGTGTTCATTGTGATGCTCACACTACCATTTAATGATGATCTTTGTGCTATGATGCTTTTGGGAAAACCACCCCAGATCTTAAGATATATTTCTTTGAAAAGTAGAGATTATAAGCTTTTTACATGATAGTATTCACGATAGAAAATATTCAAGAGTTAAGTAATGACAGATTTGGAAACTCAGATGAGCATCTGCATGCACAATTTTCACAGCACGGCCAGCGAGCATCTGATATGCCTACTATATGTATTTAAATATGAGGTGATGGCATTCTGAAAAGTTGTTAAAAGCAAAGTGAAACCATCACTGACGCCACTTTAATAAACTCATTTAAAACCTGATGCAAGAAAAGCAGCTTCATGCTCAGTAAGCAAGTTTATAATAATACGTCAATATAATCTAATAGTTTTATTTAGCTGCTTGTATATGGAGATGATGCATGTTTATAATTACATGACATCCAAAATGGATCATTTGCACAATGTATTTATTTATTTACTCTTAATGCAAAAATACCCAAATTATGCTCCGTGTTCCAGTGCATGAATGACATCCCACCCAGGTTGAAATAAAGGTTTGATTGAAGCTAAACAATAATAAGAGTACAGCACCATTCTGTAATTTTATTCGTTTTCTCAATGGACTGTTTTCATATTGGATGCATTTGTAGGTGCTTTGCTCCATACCCAATGCCAAAGCATGCTAAAAATAAATATGAATTTTTTTTTTTTTTTTTTTTTGGGGGGGGGGGGGGGGGGGGGGGAGACGACACACCCAACCCTTAACTTCAGAAACTATGGCTTTGTGCATCAAAATATGTATCAAGTCAAACAAATCAGACAAAAGCAAAATCCCTCTCATGCCCCTTTTCCACCAAAGCAGTTCCAGGGCTGGTTCGGGGCCAGTGCTTAGTTTGGAACCGGGTTTTCTGTTTCCACTGACAAAGAACTGGCTCTGGGGCCAGAAAAACCGGTTCCAGGCTAGCACCAACTCTCTGCTGGGCCAGAGGAAAGAACCGCTTACGTCAGCGGGGGGGCGGAGTTGTTAAGACCAACAACAATAAGACCGCGAAAGATCGCCATTTTTAAGCGACGAGAAGCAGCAGCTGTACAAACGCGAAGTCATCCATTATTATTATTATTGTTGTTGTTGTTGCTGCTTCCGTGTTGTTTTTGCTTCGATATTTGCGCCAAGGTTTATGCAAACATAGCGACGTAACTGACGTATACAGCGACGTAATGACATGGCTTCCCTTAGTACCGTGAGCTATGGAAAAGCAAACTGGTTCTCAGCTGGCTCGCAAGTTGAACGAGTTGTGAACCAGCACCAGCACTGGCCCCGAACCAGCCCTGGAACTGATTTGGTGGAAAGGGGGTATCAATGGTGTGCGTTTATTTTGAGAAACACTTGGTGTTTCTGTTTCCAGCTTGTGTCTGACATCTTTCATTGGTAGCCTCACACTGAACAGTAACACGTAAGCCTACAGTCAATAGCCCCTTTTACACAGCCTGTTCAAAACCAGAACCTTACACCTTTATTCCACCTCGTGTTCTGTGTCCGCATGCTGTTGTTATTGATAGTAACAGAGACGGGACTGATTTCTGTGTAAAAGTGACAGCCGGTATTGCAGAACAGGGGTGTGACACTGGGTTGAAGACATTGACCCTTCCGAGACCAGCACGAATTCAAACGTCTACATCTCCGACGTCTGAGGTTTTGAGCACCTTTCTGCCTCAAATCGCTTCCTACTTTTCTTCACTTTCTCCTCCAAAAAATTTCTGGTCACACAGCAACTTTGCTGGTGTTTGAAGAGTGGTATAAATGTGCACAGCTAACAAAAGCACCCCAACACTCAGTTCACCCTGCATTATTGTTTTGAAAGCAGCGTTATGCTCAGCGTATTCATATTTCTGACGTGTGGTATACGTCACCCTATACGCCAACACTCCATTGCCTCACATCATGATTCTGTTTGTGGAACACCAGCGTGCTGTGTAAAAACACACGCTGGCACGGCTTTATGCTGACTTTATTTGGTTCAGTGTAAACAACCAAAGCCAGAACACTAAAGAATTTTCTTTCAAGTTAAACAAAACCCAAAAATAAACACCATTTACCCATCATGGCAAGTGCCCTGATGTGCCCCACCACAGTTTAAATAAAAAAATAATTTTATAATTTTAAAAAAAGTTATGATCTTGCTAAAAATAGGCTTGCCAAGGCACCACCATTTTTGCTGAACTGGATACCCGGCCGTGACATAGGTGATTCCCCAAAACCAGCGCTCGAAACTAACGGTGTCCCGACGTCCCGGGGACCATAAAAAATGTCATCGGGACACAAAATTATATCTGGGACAATCCCGGGACAATGGAAAAAAATAGATCTAGAAAAAAAGTTCTACATTAATATTATTTACAAAGCCGTAACACATACGTAGACATTCACCTAATTTGTCAATTTTAATTTTAAAACGTTAACAGCGAAAAATACATAGTAGCTACACTTTCGATGCACCTGCATCCGTAGGCTACAGAGCAGCGCATTCTGTTCTAGAATCTTCGGCCGGTGTCCGCATTATATGGACTTGGAATGGAATTGCTACCGCACACGCTGCGCCGACTCTTGCCAGAACAAAAATGCTTAAGTGGTTGAAGCGGACCGACCGCGGGGAAGAAACTGAAAGCCCAGACATAACGTCTCCAGGACCTTCAGGATCCAAAGTGTCATCGCCTGGTCTGCAGGCAACGCTAGCAACTGAATGAACTTAATGAACACTGTTAGACACGTTATAAAATACAACAGGAAAGATGTGGATGATATTGACGGAAGATACCGTTCAACAGAATAAGTGAGTTTTCTTGGTGTCTTTCTAGTTCAGAAAGTTTAGTCAGTCAGCAGCACAACTAGGCTCGGACCTGCACTATGCTGATGTTGCTAACATTTGCACCCGGCAGCGAAAGTTCATAAAAATGGATAACGGAAAGTTCATAAAAATGGATAACGGTAATGGTGAAAATGATAAGTTGGCCTTATAAGTGCCAACAGATATTCAAGGTACAAGTAGATGAAATTAACATAAAAGGGGTCTCATTTTCAACTAAAGTGTACTGCAGATGTAGGGAGTTGAAACATTTTCTGAATGAGCTAGTTGGCCCCTTTAAATAAACGGGTATCTATTCATACAGTGAGATCGCCAAAGTTTAATAAACTGAAAATGCAATAACTGTAATTTTGAAGTAGATGATGTATAGGACATGTGTCACTTGTGTCTTGTGACTTATTGTAAAAATGATATAAAGGGTTCAAAATCGCATAGTTACAAATATAATAGTAACTTCATATGATAATATTAACCACTGTTTATTTCAGAGAGGAAAAAAATGGGGACACTATTGCTTCCATTCGGGACAATACAACATAGAATTCGGGACCACTGGGGGACACAAAGAAAAAAAGTTAATTTCGAGCCCTGCCCAAAACGGCAGTTCCCATAGTGACAGAGTTATCAATGCAAAGTTTGTCTTTTTTTTTTTTATGTAGTTTTGCTGTGCAAACATGGTAAATGCGCCTGAAACAAAAAGCAATTCAACCATACATGTCTGAGCCAGAATATGAGCCCAGGGAGGAAGAAAATTAGAGAGAGTGATTCCAGCAATAACAAATCACCCCTCTGTGCGTGTGCATGCTCGTTTTCACTGCTTCAGATGGGTTATCTACAGAGAAACAGCTTCATTACGTTGTAATGTACGTGTGACAAATAAAGGCTTCCAATTCTAAAAATCTAATCAGAAATTGTGTCACCATGTGATTTTTACTGGCAACAAAAATACTCAACAGATGTCACTTTTATGAAGTTTAAGTCTCATTCAGCTAGATAACATATACGCAGTACTGACACAGATACTAGAACACAATCCCGTTGCCATAGCAACGTGATTTTTGCCGTCTAAAAAGATGACGTTTTCTCAGCGAATAAAAACAAACAAAAGCATGTCACATAAAATGATCGGACTTCTTTTTTACACCCAAACGCTTGGCACTCGGCATCTTTAGGGTTCTTTACAACAAGTTAGAAGCGATATGTCCACGAGCTCCAACAGCCTTCGTAAGTCTTATTTGGAGTTGGTGACATCACGCTTTGTACTCAGAGTGCGATATTTGAACCTTGGAGAGTGCAAGATGTCAATGCCCAGGGACATTGTTTTTTTTCCCCTTTTAAAATCAAATCTGTACACAGTATACAGGTACAAATATAAATTAAAGCCGCAAGCGGCCTCGACGGGCCCTCGCGCCAGCGGCCATGGGGGGCGGGGGCATGCGTCCCCGCGATATACCTTCCACAGCTTCTTCGGCAAGAGACATTACTCCCGCAATGGCGACAAAGAACAGAATTGGACACATGGCAACGATAGGGTCTCGCACTGGACGGTGCTCGGGCCCTAATAATAATAGCGCCCTAATAAGGGTCTTGTAAAGAGTTTGCTTGCCAAGTTTGACAAATCAGAAGCTGCAATATCATTTCTGCCATAACCAGCACCCCCAGGGGCGAAAGTGCACAAAATTAGGCGTACATGTCAGGTGAGCTATGAAGAGTTTGCGTATGAAGTTTGATGACAATTGAGTAAATAGAAGATGAGATATAGATTTTTGAAGAATAAAATTTCTGGTTTTTCCCATGTCAGTAGGTGGCGCTATGCTGTACCTGAGCGATTATGAGTTGGAAAAATAAGTGTCTGCAACAGCAACGCACTATCACAAGGTAGTGGTGTGAAGGAAAAGCATTATGGAATAATTTACCAAAAACCCGTTTTGGAGAAATTGCATCGGCCAAAAACAGCGCCCCCCATGGACGAAAATTCCCAAAATGTGGTATACATGACATGGGAGGTAGGAAGAGGGTGGCCGTGAAGTTTGACCAAATTTGAGGAAAGACTGGAATTTTTGCCCAAAAATAGCGCCCCCAGTGGCGAAATATCACAGAAAGTGGGTAACATGTCAGAAGCCCAATGAGTGATCTGCGTGTGAAGTATGAGCAGTTTTGAGCAAGTAGAAGATTTGTTATGAATTTTTAAGCATGTAAAATGTTGCATTGAAAATTGATTGACATATAACTTCTGAACGGTTTATGCTACGTGAAACCTATTTAGTAACTTTTGTCAGCCATGTCTGTAGATGATGTGTATCAATTTTGGTGACATTCATATGAACGGTCTAGGAGGAGTTGCGCCGTCTTCGTGGCCATGCATTTCGCACAAAAGTGAAATTACCTCACTTCCTGTTGGGCGTGGCTAATGCATTGGCATTACATTTTTGTCCGGCTTAGTGAGATACATATGCGTACCAAATGGCATGCCACTACTACAAACTACATGGCAACCAGGCACCTTAATGCGGGAGGCCAAAATCACAACGAGTTAGGGGGCGCTATAGAGGCCCTGAGGCCCGCCTGGATCTGGGCTTCTGGTTCTCAGAAGCGGTGGCAGTCTAAGAAAAAGGAGCCAAATTTCGTGCGTTGTCGACCATGGCAAGCGCCCCAACAAGGGTCCTGTAAAGAGTTTGCTTGGCAAGTTTGACAAATCAGAAGCTGCAATATCATTTTTGCCATAACCAGCACCCCCAGGGGCGAAAGTGCACAAAATTTGGCGTAGACGTCAGGTGAGCTATGAAGAGTTTGCGTATGAAGTTTGATGACAATTGAGTAAATAGAAGATGAGATATGGATTTTTGAAGAATAAATTTTTGGGTTTTTCCCATGTCAGTAGGTGGCGCTATGCTGTACATGAGCGATTATGAGTTGGAAAAATAAGTGTCTACAACAGCAACGTACTATCACAAGGTAGTGGTGTGAAGGAAAAGCATTATGGAATTATTTACCAAAAACCCGTTTTGGAGCAACTGCGTCGGACAAAAACAGTGCCCCCCATGGGCGAAAATTTCCAAAATGTGGTATACATGACATGGGAGGTAGTAAGAGGGTGGCCGTGAAGTTTGACCAAATTTGAGGAAAGATTGGAATTTTTGCCCAAAAATAGCGCCCCCAGTGGCGAAATATCACAGAAATTGGGTAACATGTCAGAAGCCCAATGCGTGATTTGCGTGTGAAGTATGAGCAGTTTTGAGCAATCAGAAGATTTGTTATGAATTTTTAAGCTTGTAAAATTTTGCATCGAAAATTGATTGACGTATAACTTCTGAACGGTTTATCCTACGTGAAACGTATTTAGTAACTTTTGTCAGCCATGTCTGTAGATGATGTGTATCAATTTTGGTGACATTCCTATGAACGGTCTAGGAGGAGTTGCGCCGTCTTCGTGGCCATGCATTTCGCACAAAAGTGAAATTACCTCACTTCCTGTTGGGCGTGGCTAATGCATTGGCATTACATTTTTGTCCGGCTTAGTGAGATACATATGCGTACCAAATGGCATGCCACTACTACAAACTACATGGCACCCAGGCACCTTAATGCGGGAGGCCAAAATCACAACGACTTAGGGGGCGCTATAGAGGCCCTGAGCCCCGGCCAAGTTTGAGCTTCTGGTTCTGAGTAGCGGTGGCAATTCTCGGAACTGGTGCCAAATTTCGTGCGTTTTCGCCCATGGCAAGCGCCCCGAAAATGGCCCAACAGCGGAGAAAAATAAAGAAGAAGAAGAAGACGGAAGAAGAAGACGGAAGAATAATAATAGTGAACTCTTACAAGAACAATAGGGCCTTCGCCCATAGGGCTCGGGCCCTAACAAGTGAACACCTGAACATGTCTTGTATGGATATTTTCTATTAGTATAAAGGAAGTTACTTTCTGGGTTTTGTTTGGCTTGAAGGCAATATTGTGGAATATCTGTGTAAAAAGGCAAAATATTAAACTAATCTAACAAATAAAACCGTTAGCCATGATAAACTTCCGAGTTTATGCATGGTGTGGATTCCCCCCCCTTATATTAATGACCGAACATGAGGCAGACAACACAATATCTTTGTGATGAGTTTTTAGGACTGAAAAGCATGAAGCCTTCAGAACTTAACATGCACATCACGGGTAAATTCAGGAGCAAGATTAATGTAATTCTCCTATTTTATATTAAACTTTGGTCAAATATCTGTCACATTTTGCGCCTTTTTTTTTTTTTACCTTGCGCAAACCAGAAAAATTCAGTTGAACTCAAGCCATTCGAGGCGAATTGGTCCGCCTCTGAAAAAACTTGGCATTTGGATTTCCCGGCAAACATTGATTTTCGTGACGTCGCGTGCGGGACGCCTCCCTCTGAATCCTACATCAGCGCTGGTTTGTTTATGAGGAAACGACCTGGTGGTTTTCTGCAAATTTCTTCAAAGTTATCGCGTAATTATTAAAATGGTTAACAGATGTATCGTAGGAGGGTGTAGCAACACCAATCATGATGGGATTAGTACTCATCGTTTCCCAAAAGACCGGACAATGAGAGAGAAATGGGAGCACTTGGTCTACACAGGCTGTGCACTGAAACCGCACAAAGCTCGCGCAGCCTGCTGGTGCTTCCACAGGTGACGTCACGAATCTGGCTCCAGACTTGCTTGGGATTTTTCCAGGTGCATTTGGTTATTTTTTTTTTCTGCTGTAGACAGACGGCCTTGTGCAAAATTACCCTTCTGGATGAGTGTGTAAAGGGACATACTTTCATATAAACAAAAAACAAAATTGGTCCAGAATATACACTAAGTGTCAGGAAAAGGGAATACGTCCAGCTTCTCCATTAGCTCGGAACAGAGCATTTTGACTTGCTAAAACAAACTGCAGAATATATGGGCTGAACAGAATTATTATTTTTCATACTGAGGATTGCCTGTTCAAATTAGAAATATTTTATTATTACTGTAATAAGACGACGACTGGGAACGCAATCTGTGAGAGAAAACACAGTGTTTTGGTTTTGAAGCATAAAGTTTTAATTGTATATTTGAAATCAAGTTATTTTGTGAAATAAGTTTAATTACTGTTGAGTCAAGACATAATAGTAAAGGACAAATTACTATTTGGACAAGGATTTTTCCTGAGGCAAAATCAGTTGACAACTACCGCTTTAAAGTTTGCTTTTGAAAACAAATATCAAATTGAGCCAGACTTGAATCTACCTGCAGCAGTGGGAAGAACATATATCAGGATGCAATACTGACGCTTGCGCCTTCTCTGACAAGATAATTATAAAGCAGTGCTTGCCGGCTCCACCCTGATGGCATGTTCTGGCGCTTCAAACACGACGTTCACAAATTACAAATCTGGCTTCTGCTAGAGCTCCAATTTCAAAGAGCACGAGGCTGGTGCTAAGCACAAGCTCCGTCTAACATATAGGCTAGTGTAAAATATTTCAATGGCAACAGTAAGCTGAGGACATAAATGAGAATCTTGTAATGCAACCATGACTTCACAGGTTGGGTCTTAAATTCCAGAGAAGATCGAGAGACTTAAAGAAAAAGCTACGCAGTTTATTTTCAGGCAGCAATATACGGTACATACACAGACAAGCTATACAGTACACGACATGCACAGGAAGACCAGTTGCTACCAGGGCTCCATTTCAGTCGTCCCAGCTCAGGTAGTGTGACGTCTTCCCCTGAACACCAGGTGGCAATAACATGCTACTGGCAGCCATGAGCCCAAGTCACAGCTCTAGGCCAATGACTCACGGATCAGGTATCCATTTTGGCATTGTTTAGTGTTTGGCACAGCACCCACCCATCTTTCAGCAAAGCAATGGCCGTGTGAAGGATTTACAACCCATAGGCTCTTCCTCCCCAAGGTTTACTCCTGTGTCAGGAGTTGTGTGTGCACTGCAGAGGTTCAGATGAACATGCCTCCCTCCAGGGCAATGCCATGTTTTGTATACCACAATCATCAAGCTTGGAGAACAGGCTTCAAGCTCCAATCAGGATCCCACAAAGACGACAAAAAGATATAAGGTAGCAGTTGTAAGTGACAGAAATACAATGAAGTTAAACCAATGATATTTGGCTTTTCAGAATCTGATCTTTGCTCTTTTCCCTAAATTGCCCTAGGCTATAAAAAATACAGGAAGCAGTTTCAAAGATCATAAAAGTTCTTCCATTAATCAAAATTGCTCATCAACTTTCTTTGAAGCCATTTAGCTTAAGTCTAAAAGGCTGGATCTTAGACTGGTTTTCACCGGAGGTTAATCCCATGGCTCTTAATGAAGAACACTGCCTGCAACGCAACACAGCTGCAAGGGAGGAGAAGCCCTCCTGACAGCTCGTTGTAAAAAGGCTTCATCAAACTCTGTCCGGCACATAGAAACAATCATACACACACACAACCCAGGAGGCTCTAAAATTCCTCTTTGATCTCATCAGACCAAAACCCAGACACTGAATCTTGTCAGTTCCCATCCTTCCTTCCATCTCAAAAACCATTAAACGTAAAGTCAGTCTCTCTCTCTCTCTGTAGCAGCTCCTCCCTTAACGTGGCCAAGGCAGTTGTATGTGTGTGTGTGGTGTGTGTGTTTTTTTTTTTTAACCAGCAGCAGCTGGGAGAAACTGCAGCATGCAGATCAAGCCAAAACACCAAGCTTACCTTGCCAGTGACTATAATTTATACCTAAAAGCTCCCACGGCCATTAAGCTACAGTCGTTCTCACATGCTTTCATAGTAATTGAATGTTTACCTACATCCCAAGCAAATTTATACTCCAATATGAAGCAACACATACTGTCAGTCTCAAGCCCATGTGTAACAACATTCATCATTGACGAGATACTAAAGCTGATATTTTTAACTCAAAAGCAAAAATGACTCGTGTTTTAGAAACATACACACAACTGTGTGTGTCGCAGGCATCAATTTCTAACTTCACTTATGTTTACAAAATACAATTAAGTTTGTTAATAAAATAAAATATTTTCTTTGTCCTTTTGTCAGTTAAATAATGTTTCACATGAATTAACAAGGTCAGATTTTTTTTTGTTTTATTGCATTTTGGAAAATATTTTAACTTTCCCCAAAAATGGGGTTAATTTATTTATGAGAGAGAGAATATTACATGGTTGCGTGAAGATATGAAGTTTCGAGTGGTGAATGTATAGATAGTTTGCACATGACGTCACAGAGTCGGGGATTCCCTAGTGGCGGCCATCTTGTGGGTCAAGCTTACCGTACGGGTCACTGAGCACACATTGTAACGCGCGAGTACAAAGTCTTCAAAAGAACCCAAGCAGGGTATTTAAAGCTAGCAATGGTGCACACCTGTTGTATTCACGGCTGTCGTAATAGGTCAGATGATGATGTCAAGCGGAGCTTTTATGGAATTCCCACAGTACAGGAGCACGAAGGCGAGCAAACAAAGAAACTCAGCATACAAAGGAGAAATCTATGGCTTGCAAGAATCAACCGCAAGGATTATCAGCCTTCCAAACACAGCAAAGTCTGCTCCTATCATTTTATAAGTGGTAAGTTGTTTAAATAAACAATCAACTGTGTTTAAGTTTGTTTTTGGAAACCAAAACATCGTGTAAACAATCTCTGGAGAATGCTTAACTGGAACCGCTGAGTGTACGTTTACATTGTAATGTACACTTAATATCGCTCGTTTGTCACGTTTCTATTTGAAACTCGTCACTTCACTCACGCAAGGGTCATTTTTGAAAAACATTTTAGGTCTATTCTGCATGCAGGGATGCAAACAGCGCGCCTTTTGGCGGATGCCGCCTTTTTCACAGCTGAATCGCGCAGATCTGATTTTTTTTTTTTTGGGGGGGGGGGGGGACATTGGAGTGTCTGATTATAATTTCAAAGCAAATTCTGTATTAAAATTACTAAATAAGCAAATCCATTACAGTCCATGAAACATAGGAAGTATAAGGATGAGAAAAAAACAATGAATCGGAAAGCTGCGCACATTTGCGCAGCTTCGCGCAAATGTGCGCAGCTTTCCGATGCAAAGTAATATTGCACAGTATTCATAATAGGTGTTGTCCAATGTATCTATATACTTCCGTTTGCTTGATTTTGCCGACATTGATCTTTATTTTAGAAAACTAACTATATAACTTCATAAATTCGTCCGAGATAACGTAGCCGGTAATGGCGATGGTCCGTTTTGTTTGCCTCACAAGATGGCGGCTGGAGGGCGTTCCCCGGAATGCCGTGACACCAGTGAAAACTATCTATAGTTCACGAGTGAGCAAAGTGAAGGAGTGATTGAAAAATATATCCCTCCTTCGCTTTGCTCACTCATGAACTATACATTCACTACTCAAAGTTTCCTATCTTCCCGCAACCATGTAATATCCTCTACATTTTGAAAATACTTAAGCTAATGATAACACGTGTCCAGTCAGCAGGAAAACCACTGGGGGTGACCTCACTGGAGTGAAATATTGGGAAAATGTTACTCAGCTCTGCATTGTATTTTGGATTTAAAAAAGTTTTTCCAACATGAGAAGATAAACTTCATATCTTCAAACCAATGTGTGATTTTCTTTTTATTATATAGACACGTTCACAAACAAAAAGTTCCCAAGTTTATCAAAACAATTTGAGTTCCTCACAAGTGACATATAGAGATTTATGTCATGGTTTTGGATCTCCATGTCCTGGATGTAGCTCATATGAAAAATATGGTGGTGCATTTTCCAGTAAAACACTCACGTCCATATAATATTAAATTTTTTTTTTTCCCTGGCATAGACCTGACAAGCACAGCTCATATTTTTGACAGACTTTAGGTTAAGAGGTGATTTGAACTTAATGTTAGCCAGCTTTATCCATTCCAAGTCCATCACTGTACTTGTGTATTTGGGTTCAATGTCCTGTTGGAACACTCAAGCTCCTAATACATGCATGAACAAACTCAACCATTTTTTATTAAAAACCATCAGGACAATTCTTAAACCAATACCAGTAAATTCAGTAATCTCTTTTGTTGTTTTCTTTGCATGATAAAACCCTTCTGAAACACAGTAATATTTTCCATGGCCACAGGATACCATCTTCCAACATGGTTGTTAAAGAAATGAGAAGCTACTCACTGCATCAGTTCAGGTTTAAAGTATTGTTGCCAGCTGAAAACACATTCACTGCAGTAATCATCCAATTAAAAATATTTGCTTATTTAAATCCAAATGGTGACCTTTTTTTGGCCAGGCAGTGTAATAACCTTAATAACTTATTTCATGATTAAATACATCCAGCCAGCCACCCAGCTACTGAAATCTGTTCAAAAGCCAGCTGTTCGTCAGTAAACACATACACTACCTCAAACATTAAGATGGATTTCTCATCTCATTATCTGTAGCCGCTTTATCCTGTCCTACAGGGTCGCAGGCAAGCTGGAGCCTATCCCAGCTGACTACGGGCGAAAGACGGGGTACACCCTGGACAAGTCGCCAGGTCATCACAGGGCTGACACATAGACACAGACAACCATCCACACTCACATTCACACCTACGGTCAATTTAGAGTCACCAGTTAACCTAACCTGCATGTCTTTGGACTGTGGGGGAAACCGGAGCACCCGGAGGAAACCCACGCGGACACAGGGAGAACATGCAAACTCCACACAGAAAGGCCCTCGTTGGCCACGGGGCTCGAACCCGGACCTTCTTGCTGTGAGGCGACAGCGCTAACCACTACACCACCGTGCCGCCAAGATGGATTTATATTATATATAAATATTTAAAAAATAAAATTTTAGGCACTGCCTAAACATGAAACTCCTAAGGAGTGTATGAACAAAATATTTGCAAGGGCACAAAATCAATCTGAATAGATTATTATAGCATACGAATCATTGAATTGTGTAGTGTATATCGCATCAAATTGCTTCATTGTCTTGTGACAGTGATACCATTAATGAGATACGCATCACAGTTATGAATGCATATTTACTCCTTTCTTTGACACCGCATGCCATGCGCCAGAAACACCACCACAGCATTTATTATGGTGCGACTCTGCTGGGTGTCTGATGGACAGCAGTGAACCAGCGCTTTCACTTCACATTTGATATCTAGTTACAATCAAATACCAAACTTGATATGTCAAACAGCTGTCTGGTTACATCGGTCACATCCACGGGCTTTGGAGCTCAGAACGCGCAGCCACAGATTGCAAAGCATGCACACACCATTCGGACCAATTACCATGCACCTGTTCCTGATTATAGCTCAAGCACAGCGCATACATTTAAGGACTCTCAGTAACAGACTTAGTGAAAGCCTTGTTATATCGCTTTTCTGGTTTTGACCCTGTCTGTGTTTGGACTTGGAATGTTGTATTACTTCTGATATCCTGTCTGTGCCTTGCTCAACCACTGCCTAGGTCTCCATTTTGTATCTGTGTGCTAGTATGCCTTCAATAAAACTCTTCCTGCACTTACAAGACAGAAACTGTCAACTGTCCAACAAGCTAGTGGACTAATAAAACTGTTTTAACTAGTTTTATATTAAACCGTCATGAATATTTTCCATAAAAATGTGTTCTCATAAATAATCCCACGTTATTTTTTTTAAAAAAGCAAGTTAAAAATAACCGCTGGATAAAGCCCATCCATCTTATGTAAATAAAGATACAAATTTCATTGTCCGGTGGTGAAGTGTTGTTGAGATATGTTGCCTTGCACTTACGGTCAGGTTCCCTGTGGTGGTACGCATTTGTTGTACGTATGCATTCGTTGTACGTACATACCGATGTTGTATGGTCAAAGCCATCAGAAATTAGGTCGATGCATTTCTCTTAAGTATGGGGGCACGTGAGGAGCTTCACTACAAGTAGGCTAGTTAGTTTACAGTGCACTCGGAATAGCCAAGCATCCCAAATGATATACATTTCCTCACGCTCCACTACTGGAGCATTATGTGTAGTCACATCAACGGCAGTGAATTTGCAGTTTATGCGAGGACCTTCCTAGATGCATCCGTATCAATCCGTATCTCTAGCCGAAACTATTTATGGCCCTTTTCCACTACCCTTTTTCAGCTCACTTCAGCCCGACACGGCTCGCGTTTCGACTACCAAAAACCAGCACGACTCAGCTCGCTTCAGCCCTGCTTAGCCCCTAAAACTCGCACCGTTTTGGAGTGGGGCTGAAGCAAGCCAAAGCGAGCCGAGTGAGGTTGGGGGCGTGAGCAGACACTCCCCTGTGCACTGATTGGTGAGGAGGAGTGTCCTCACATGCCCACACACGCCCCGCGAGCACGCTGGGATCTGTAAACACCGTAAACCCGGAAGGAGAAGAATTACGAGAATTTCTGAAGCCTTATGCGCCTCGCCTCATCTATACGCTCTTGCCAGTATTTGTCCGCGTTGTCGGTGACAACAAGCCACAGCACCAAGACCAGCAACACTAACGACTCCATGTCCTCCATGTTTATTGTTTACTATCCGGGTCGTGAGACTACCGCTTAAAAGATCACTGATGTCACTGTTTGCGCTGCTTAACGACATCACCTGACGTCCACCCACTTTCGCTAACACCACCCAATGTGTCCACCCACTTCCAGCCAGCACGGTTCAGCGCGGTTGTAGTCGAAATGCAACTCCAACAGCCCCGTTCAGCCCGACTCAGCACGGCACGGCTCAGCCCGACTCAGCTGCGTTTGTAGTGGAAAAGCGGCATTAGGCTCTCTAGACAGATGCAAGATTGATTTCCACAATGAAGACATCCTGCGATGTGCTCAATAGGCAGGCATACTAAATGAGTAGGTGTAATTGACTTTGGCTCCAAACTTGACAACAGGGTAGAGGTATTTTGGCTTCATTTCTACAGTACGGGAGGCAATGGAGCCATGCAGTCCATGTGTTCTCCAGTCGATGGTGCAATGCACCAGTTCCACCGGCAGCAAAACAGCACCAAAGCATGATGCATACACCACCATGTGGGCACAGTGTTCCTCTGTACCTCTGGTCATTGCAGCCAAACAACTCGATCTTTGTTTTTTGCTCAGATGAGACTTGACTCCAGAGAGCCTTTTCTTTGTCCATGTGGTCAGCTGCAAACTTTAGTCAAGCTTTAAGGTGCCGATTATGGAGCAGAAGCTTCCTTGTTGAATGGCAGCCTCTCAGTCCACGGCAGTGTAAAACCTGCTTGACTGTAGACAGTGTTTCAGTAGCTTCCAGTTCATGGCAGGCCTATGCCTTGGTTGTTCCTGACCACCCAAACCAACTGCCTCTCAACTGAGGGTGACACTGAGTCTTCTTCCAGCTAAGTGGCTTGGCAACGTTGCTAGACCTCCCTATAACTTGTACTTACAGTTGTTTGGCCTGATGACCTTGGAATCTGCAATTGCTAAAAATGGCTCCAAGAGACATTCCTGAGTAAATCTATGATCCTCTCTCTCAATGTGTACTGAGCTCCTTGGACTTTCCCCATTGTACTACATGTTCAATCCAATGAGTGCCATCAAGCAAACTCTATGTTGGTACAGTGAAGCTACCATCTGTAGTCAATCATGATCAGCAGGAAGTTAAGAGGGCTTTGCATTGGCCAGTTAAAACATTTTGGTACTTTTAGCACCATTGAATTATTAATCTAAGTGGGTGTATGTAAAACCTTGACCCTATGGTGATTTCAGAAAACCTGAAATAAATTTAAACTTGTGTACCAAATTCTTGGTGTTTTCTATTAAACATAAGTTCTATCATTCTACCACAGAAAAAGAACAGTTCAGAGCCCACTGAAAGCCCAATATTGCCATGACATTCATGTTTGTGGATGGATGGATCTACAGTATACTGTATTTACAACCCCGATTCCAAAAAAGTTGGGACAAAGTACAAATTGTAAATAAAAATGGAATGCAATAATTTACAAATCTCAAAAACTGATATTGTATTCACAATAGAACATAGACAACATATCAAAGGTCGAAAGTGAGACATTTTGAAATTTCATGACAGCAACACATCTCAAAAAAGTTGGGACAGGGGCAATAAGAGGCTGGAAAAGTTAAAGGTACAAAAAAGGAACAGCTGGAGGACCAAATTGCAACTCATTAGGTCAATTGGCAATAGGTCATTAACATGACTGGGTATAAAAAGAGCATCTTGGAGTGGCAGCAGCTCTCAGAAGTAAAGATGGGAAGAGGATCACCAATCCCCCTAATTCTGTGCTGACAAATAGTGGAGCAATATCAGAAAGGAGTTCAACAGTGTAAAATTGCAAAGAGTTTGAACATATCCTCATCTACAGTGCATAATATCATCAAAAGATTCAGAGAATCTGGAAGAATCTCTGTGCGTAAGGGTCAAGGCCGGAAAACCATACTGGGTGCCCGTGATCTTCGGGCCCTTAGACGGCACTGCATCACATACAGGCATGCTTCTGTATTGGAAATCACAAAATGGGCTCAGGAATATTTCCAGAGAGCATTATCTGTGAACACAATTCACCGTGCCATCCGCCGTTGCCAGCTAAAACTCTATAGTTCAAAGAAGAAGCCGTAACTAAACATGATCCAGAAGCGCAGACGTCTTCTCTGGGCCAAGGCTCATTTAAAATGGACTGAGGCAAAGTGGAAAACCGTTCTGTGGTCAGACAAATCAAAATTTGAAGTTCTTTATGGAAATCAGGGACGCCGTGTCATTCGGGCTAAAGAGGAGAAGGACGACCCAAGTTGTCATCAGCGCTCAGTTCAGAAGCCTGCATCTCTGATGGTATGGGGTTGCATTAGTGCGTGTGGCATGGGCAGCTTACACATCTGGAAAGACACCATCAATGCTGAAAGGTATATCCAGGTTCTAGAGCAACATATGCTCCCATCCAGACGACATCTCTTTCAGGGAAGACCTTGCATTTTCCAACATGACAATGCCAAACCACATACTGCATCAATTACAGCATCATGGCTGCGTAGAAGAAGGGTCCGGGTACTGAACTGGCCACCCTGCAGTCCAGATCTTTCACCCATAGAAAAACATTTGGCGCATCATAAAACGGAAGATACAAAAAAAAAAGACCCAAGACAGTTCAGCAACTAGAATCCTACATTAGACAAGAATGGGTTAACATTCCTGTCCCTAAACTTGAGCAACTTGTCTCCTCAGTCCCCAGACGTTTACAGACTGTTGTAAAGAGAAAAGGGGATGTCTCACAGTGGTAAACATGGCCTTGTCCCAACTTTTTTGAGATATGTTGTTGTCATGAAATTTAAAAATTACCTAATTTTTCTCTTTAAATGATACATTTTCTCAGTTTAAACATTTGATATGTCATCTATGTTCTATTCTGAATAAAATATGGAATTTTGAAACTTCCACATCATTGCTTTCCGTTTTTATTTACAATTTGTACTTTGTCCCAACTTTTTTGAAATCGGGGTTGTAGAAACAGTATGATTTTTCAATACTGGCAAAAATACAGACACTCCTCTTTCTATTAATCTGATGCGATATTGATGTGGAGCACAGCATTGCGCCATCAGAGGCCAGTCTACTGGTGAGAAAGAAGGTGATCACATTGTGTGTTCTGCGACAACGAGGAAGTTGAGTGGTGTTGCTGAAATAAACCATGGAGAAATTGAGCTTTTGAAATTAAATCGCAGTCATAGGATGATGAGATGACCAACCACCATTCGCCTTCTGGTGACCTCCATTCAGTTTTTTTTTTTTTACATCAAATTATTTTACTTCTGAAGCATTCTGTCAATTTGTATGACCATAGTTATTTTCTAGATAAACAACACTGTGTAACTGGCACCATAACCTCATAAAATCACTTTATGGCTGCCTAAAACATTTTTCTCCAACTATACTAAAAATGACATTGTGAACCTGTGACATTTAGTTGCACAGGAGAGAAGCAACCATATTGTTTAGATAAGAAGCTTTCAGGGAATCTTAACCTATTCAGCCATCAAAGCATAGACAGTAGCATCAGTGACAATTTTTTGGATTGTTTCAGCTACACCTGAATGAATGAAAATAAATAAATAAATCCCCACGTCAAATTCATAGTAGGAAAGTGAGCCAAAAAAATTGGGGGGGGGGGGGTCGTGGCTCAGGTGGCTCAGGCGCCATACCATAAATCCGGGGACCCGGGTTCGATTCCGACCCGAGGTCATTTCCCGATCCCTCCCCATCTCTCTCTCCCGCTCATTTCCTGTCCTGTCTCTACACTGTCCTATCCAATAAAGGTGAAAAAAGCCCAAAAAAATATCTTTAAAAAAAAAAATTTGGGGGGCACAACGACCAGATGAGTACCGTGTTTTGAGGTGTGTTCTTCCATTGCTTTAGGTCACCAAACTGATTCTCATGCTGTGCAGAGAGAGGCTCAACAGGAAGCAGCCCCAATCCAACTTCACTACTTCATTCAAATCCTACGGAGTGGCTCCATCCACTCATTTTACGGTCTATAAAATAAATGAAAGGTGATCTTTTTAACTCAACAAGGGGTTTTCTCTGCATTTCCCAAGTGCTAAACTTTTACTGGCTTAGGCCACACCAATTCGATTAGTTGGTTCTCGGAATCGCCGCTTGAAGAAAAAGCAAAATTAAAAAAAAAAAAAATCGAAATCAAACTTCCGCCAACAGAAAAGGTCACGCGACGTCGAAAACCAATCAAATCGCCCCTTTCACTTTCGTTAAAGACTTGTGAAGTAGCCTACTCCTGGTCAAATCTTTTTTTCTGTGCATTGTAGATGTTCAATTGACTGTAATTCAATCGTTTATTTAGCCTGTTTACTGGTTTGCCTGTATTGTTTGGTCTATTTCCACCGCTAATTTTACCATCAGAGCATTTTTTTTTATTTCGCCCGCTCGCTTCATATTTTTCCTGAAAAAATCCGAAAACCAACTAATTAAATTGGTGTGGCCTTACCAAGCTATGTTTTCCAATATTCAACTGTCCAGTTTTGGTGAGCCTGTGCCAACTGCAGCCTCAACTTTCTGTTCTTGGCTGAGAGAAAGGGAACCCCATGTGGTGGTCTGCTGTTGTAACCCATCTGCCTCAAGGTTTGACATGTTATGCATACCAAGATGCTTTTCTGCTCAGCACAATTGTACAGAGTGGTTATCAGAGTCACTGTAGCCTTTCTGTCAGCTCAAACCAGTCTGTCCATTCTCCTTTGGCCTTTCAACAAGGTGTTCCACCCACACAACAGCCATTTACCATTCTGTGTAAACTCTAGAGATTGTTGCATATGAACACACAGGACTCAGCAGTTTCTGAAACACTCAAAGCAGCCCAACTGGCACCAACATCCATGCCATGATCAAAGTCACCAAGGTCACCCCATGCAGTTCGCCTACAGACGACGCCGTCAACATGGCTCTTCACGTCATCCTCCAGCTCACAGACGACACCACCCTCGCTGGACTCATCTCTGATGAGGATGAGTCTGCCTACAGGTGTTAGATTGACCACCTGGTGTCCTGGTGCAGGCAGAACAACTTAGAGCTTCATGCTCTAAAGACAGTGGAGATGATTGGCGACTTCAGGAGGAGCTCTGCCACACCCTCCCTGTCACCCTATTTGACTCCCCAGTAACCTCTGTGGAGTATTTTCGCTTCCTGGGCACTATAACCACCCAGGACCTTAAGTGTGAGACGTATACCTGCTCTCTCACCAAGAAAGCACAGCAGAGGATGTACTTCCTGCAGCAATTGAAGAAGTTTGATCTGCCAAAGACAACGATGGTGCACTTTTACACTACCATCATTGAATTCATCTTCACCTCTTCCATCACCGTCTTGTATGTTGCTGCCACTGCCAGGGACAAGGGCAGACTGCAGCACATCATTCGTTCTGCTGAGAGGACGATTGGCTGCAACCTTCCATCTCTTCAGGACCTGTACAAGTCCAGGACCCTGAGGAGAGCAGAAAGGATTGTGGCCGACCCCTCTCATCCTGGACACAAATTTTTCGAATCACTCCCCTCTGGTAGGAGGTTGCGGTCCATTAGAACCAAAACCTCACACCATAAGGCCAGCTTTATTCCCCCACTGCAGCTGGCTTCGTCAGTAAGGTCAGACCCCCACTGACGCCAACCTCAAACTTCCAATCTGTAACGTTAATCCACTTTGAACTGTGTTTTTGCACATTTCAAGGTCATGTCATACGTCTCCATTCTCTGAACCTTTATTGCACATTCCAGCACACACTGTACGGCTTGGTTACTGACCTAGCCCCTTACACACATTCTCTTCCGCTCACGTTCTTCTGTCTCTTCTCCATCTTCATCATGTGACCTATTTTTGCACATTATGGGACATACTGTACAGCTTGGACTTCAACAACTCATGCGCATACCCCTTAAATATGTCCACTTTTCAAATTTGTATATTTCAGATTCTTCTATTTTTTATTCTATGTATACAGCTACTTTTGTCTTTGCTAAATTATTCCATTTTAACTGTTCAAGCACCAATCACCAAAGCAAAGTCCTTGCATGTGAGAACGTACTTGGCAATAAACTTGACTCTGATCACACTTTTAACGGATTCTGACGTTTGATGTAAACATTACCTAAAGCTCTTGATGGGTATCTGCATGATTTTACACACTGCCACTTCCACATGATCAGCTGATTGAATAAATTCATGAATGCCACTAGTGCCGCTTTTCCACTACAAACGCGGCTGAGTCGGGCTGAGCCGTGCCGTGCTGAGTGGGGCTGTTGGAGTTGCATTTCGACTACAACCGCGCTGAACTGTGCTGGCTGGAAGTGGGTGGACACATTGGGTGGAGTTAGCGAAAGTGGGTGGACGTCACGTGATGTCGTTAAGCAGCGCAAACAGTGACATCAGTGATCTTTTAAGCGGTAGTCTCACGACCCGAATAGTAAACAATAAACATGGAGGACATGGAGTCGTTAGTGTTGCTGGTCTTGGTGCTGTGGCTTGTTGTCACCGACAACGCCAACAGATACTGGCAAGAGCGTATAGATGAGGCGAGGCGCATAAGGCTTCATAATTCTCGTAATTCGTAATTCTCCTTCTTCCGGGTTTACGGTGTTTACAGATCCCAGCGTGCTCGCGGGGCGTGTGTGGGCATGTGAGGACACTCCTCCTCACCAATCAGTGCACAGGGGAGTGTCTGCTCATGCCCCCAGCCTCACTCGGCACGGTTTGGCTCGCTTCAGCCCCACTCCAAAACCGTGCAAGTTTTAGGGGCTAAGCAGGGCTGAAGTGAGCCGAGTCGTGCTGTTTTTTGGTAGTCGAAACGCGAGCCGTGTCGGGCTGAAGTGAGCTGAAAAAGGGTAGTGGAAAAGGGCCATAAGTGTGTAAATGTTTCTTAATAAAATGGTCAGTGAGTGCATTTCTGATGTTCCAAGAACTTAAATCATTCTCCCAAGGAAAACTGTAGACTACAGACTTTCCCCTTGAACCAAAGCCAGTTGTTTGTTTATTGTGGCAAAATAAGCGTTGAAACGCTTGAGGTTTTGATTTGCTGAAGAATTTGGTTATAAAATTAACGTGTCTTCTTCTAAACCATGTCAGTGTGTTGTAGTGAGGAAATCAAATCAGTACACTGCTGTCTGCTCAATAAAAAACTCATTAACGTAACCAGAAACCGCCCTGTGATGACCTGGCGACTTGTCCAGGGTGTACCCCGCCTTTCGCCCGTAGTCAGCTGGGATAGGCTCCAGCTTGCCTGCGACCCTGTAGAACAGGATAAAGCGGCTACAGATAATGAGATAACCAGAAACCAGGGCACTTTACCTTGAATATGCCAACCCAGTCCTTGGGATGTGGCTTGATGAACTGTGTGAGTGTGTAGTGGCACTCTAGAGCAGCGTGGGGGAGATAGCTCTTCCCCACGTTCTGGAAGATGACATGAGCAAAATTAGACGTTTCCATGGTACTAGGTGCTGTCGTTTCCTCCTGTAAAAATCTGTCAATCAGCAGCTGGCCCTGTATTAAAAACATGAGAAATGAAAGGCTCGATGGGTTACTTTTAGAAATGACACATCCTGTACTTCCCCAAATGACACTATAAAATCAGACGCGGGCCTAAATGTCGGACTTTTCTAAACTTTAACAATAATAGTTGTATTGTACAGGGTGTCCCAAAAGTCTCCATACACAGGGGAAATTACCACTTTTTAGCAAAATGTAAATTTACTGGCAAAACATCCTCTACATGACTGGCATGTCTTTGTAAACACGTAGCGTCATCTCTCCCACTCATGATGAACTCATGTTAACACATCGGATGTTATGCATGTAACTGCACTTCAAATGCGTTCCTATAAATGATCTTTGTGCTGTCACCATGAGATAGATTTCAATAAGGTTTTTTTTTTTTTTCAAAGGCATTCTTAAAGGCCATTTGAAAAAAAATTAATATAAACTAAGCATGAAAAATTGTCATTTTGCTAAAAAAAGTGTTAATTTCCCCCATGTATGGAGACTTTTGGGACACTGTATAATAAAATTAATCACATAAATCACTTCTTATGGCATGAAAAGCATTGCATACAAGGATTACTGAGGTCACACTTTTTGAAGACAAGTTGAAAGACAACATATCTTACTAGACTGAAGACATAAACCTGTTAGAAGTAAACTTCCCCTGAAACCACTTGAAAATGGATTTTCAAAGCCATTTTAACACAGAGTTTAAATTGAAATTACACAAATATAAGTATATGAATCATACATTATTAAAAAAAAAGTCATCAGATGACGACATATCCCTCCAGCCCCAATATGAAACCCCATTCCAAATTTTCCTAAGTTGAACTGGTTGCCATGGAAATACAGAAAAAAATAAATCACAGAAATCCCAAAATGTCAAAAGGCACAACTCCTCTAATCACTTAACATCACTGTCAGGTTTCGTGAAAAAAAAAATTTCCTAATAGTCTGAGTTATGCTCCAGAAACTAAAATGTTGACAGACAGACAGTTATATTCCCCGCATTAAATGCTGGGGGGATAAAAATTACATTAATATATAATATGAAATTATACACACTACCGTTCAAAAGTTTGGGGTCACCCAGACAGTTGTGTTTTCCATGAAAAAAGTCACACTTTTATTTTCCACCGTAAGTTGTAAAATGAATAGAAAATATAGTCAAGACATTTTTCTGGCCATTTTGAGCATTTAATCGACCCCACAAATGTGATGCTCCAGAAACTCAATCTGCTCAAAGGAAGGTCAGTTTTATAGCTTCTCTAAAGAGCTCAACTGTTTTCAGCTGTGCTAACATGATTGTACAAGGGTTTTCTAATCCTCCATTAGCCTTCTGAGGCAATGAGCAAACACATTGTACCATTAGAACACTGGAGTGAGAGTTGCTGGAAATGGGCCTCTATACACCTATGGAGATATTGCACCAAAAACCAGACATTTGCAGCTAGAATAGTCATTTACCACATTAGCAATGTATAGAGGGCTACCGCATGACGTCACCGCGCCACGAGATTTTGTTAGGCGCCATATTGGAAGACCAAGTACATGCACTCACAATATAAAACAAAGTACGAGCGAGAGTAAAGTGACACGATGGATGATAATTCTGGTTATGTGAGTACATTACCAGCTGCAGAAAGGGCACGGTATGTGGAGAAACTGGCTGTGATTGATGGGTTTGACCCATATGATAAGACTCGCGGCAAGGAAGAATGGAAACATAAGGAGGACCGGACACCAATTCTGCCATCTGTTTGCTACCCAGACATTGTAAACTATTTGTTGTTTACACCCAGTGCCTACACTGCTGATGACTTGAAGGCCTACAAAGGGCTACAGGCTTACAATTATGTTGTTAGCAGCTTGGGTCGTGATATTACAGCTGTTGTTAAGAATAACCTACACATAGTTATGGCCAAGGTAATCTTGTTGATATTTATCTTTTAATAATATATCTTTTCAGTTGAAAAATTAATACTTTGTTACTATTAAGGAATCCATAATTTAGGTTAATTTATCCAAATTATACAGTGGTGCTTGAAAGTTTGTGAACCCTTTAGAATTTTCTATATTTCTGCATAAATATGACCTAAAACATCATCGGATTTTCACACAAGTCCTAAAAGTAGATAAAGAGAACCCAGTTAAACAAATGAGATAAAAATATTATACTTGGTCATTTATTTATTGAGGAAAATGATCCAATATTACATATCTGTGAGTGGCAAAAGTATGTGAACCTTTGCGTTCAGTATCTGGTGTGACCCCCTTGTGCAGCAATAACTGCAACTAAACATTTGTGGTAACTGTTGATCAGTCCTGCACACCGGCTTGGAGGAATTTTAGCCCATTCCTCCGTACAGAACAGCTTCAACTCTGGGATGTTGGTGGGTTTCTTCACATGAACTGCTCACTTCAGGTCCTCCACAACATTTCGATTGGATTAAGGTCAGGACTTTGACTTGGCCATTCCAAAACATTAACTTTATTCTTCTTTAACCATTCTTTGGTAGAACGACTTGTATGATTAGGGTTGCTGTCTTGCTGCATGACTCACCTTCTCTTGAGATTTAGTTCATGGACAGATGTCCTGATATTTTCCTTTAGAATTTGCTGGTATAATTCAGAATTCCTTGTTCCAACAATGATGGCAAACCATCCTGGCCCAGATGCAGCAAAACAGGCCCAAACCATGATACTACCACCACCATGTTTCACAGAAGGGATAAGGTTCTTATGTTGGAATGCAGTGCTTTCCTTTCTCCAAACATAACGCTTCTCATTGAAACCAAAAAGTTCTATTTTGATCTCATTTGTCCACAAAACATTTTCCAATAGCCTTCTGGCTTGTCCACATGATCTTTAGCAAACTGCAGATGAGCAGGAATGTTCTTTTTGGAGAGCAGTGGCTTTCTCCTTGCAACCCTGCCATGCAGACCATTGTTGTTCAGTGTTCTCCTGATGGTGGACTCATGAACATTGGCTAATGTTAATGTGAGAGAGGTCTTCAGTTGCTTAGAAGCTACCTTGGGGTCCTTTGTGACCTCGCCGACTATTACACACCTTGCTCTTGGAGTGATCTTTGTTGGTCGACCACTCCTGGGGAGGGTAACAATGGTCTTGAATATCCTCCATTTTTACACAATCTGTCTGACTGTGGATTGGTGGAGTCCAAACTCTTTAGAGATGGTTTTGTAACCTTTTCCAGCCTGATGAGCATCAACAACGCTTTTTCTGAGGTCCTCAGAAATCTCCTTTGTTCGTGTCATGAGACACTTCCACAAGCATGTGTTGTGAAGATCAGACTTTGATAGATCCCTGTTCTTTAAATAAAACAGGGTGCCCACTCACACCTGATTGTCATCCCATTGATTGAAAACACCTGACTAATTTCACCTTCAAATTAACTGCTAATCCTAGAGGTTCACATACTTTTGCCTCTCACAGATATGTAATATTGGATCATTTTCCTCAATAAATAAGTGACCAAGTATAATATTTTTGTCTCATTTGTTTAACTGGGTTCTCTTTATCTACTTTTAGGACTTGTGTGAAAATATGATGTTTTAGGTCATATTTATGCAGAAATATAGGAAATTCTAAAGGGTTCACAAACTTTCAAGCACCACTGTACATATGTATTTATGATATATGCCTACACAACAACTATGCTTTATTTATATAATAGGAGGGAGAGCAAGCCCCAAACCATCCTAAATTATTATTATTAAATTGTAGAAGTCTGGGAGGCTTGCTCCTCATACAGTTATCAACTTGGGGCCAATTTAGCATGTTTTAAATCTGAATTTCTTGCGTTTGCTTACTTCAAAGTGTCCGCAGATCATGCACAGACTTATCCATTATATCCACAGTTTTTTGCCAAGTCTCACACAGGTTTCTTTCAAGTCTACTGTTGGGCCAATAAATCATAAATTAAACAGCTCAGATTTGTTTGTTTAAGTCGTTTGCCACTCCACTTTATTCTCATGGGTTCACATACCACTGCCGTTATTTCCCCCTAATCACGAGTTTGTTGGTCTTCCAAAATGGCGCAGGGTCTGTTTACTTCCGGTTTCGGGTGACGTCAGTGAAAGGGGTCTATAGAGTGTATTTCTGATTAGTTTAAAATGATCTTCATTGAAAAGAACAGTGCTTTTCTTTCAAAAATAAGAAAATTTCAAAGTGACCCCAAACTTTTGAACAGTAGTGTACATTGTTGTCAGTGCACCAAAACAACATTGATCATCCTTGTCAAAATGTTTTTCTTATTACATTACATGGCATTTAGCAGACGCTCTTATCCACGTACAAGTGCAAAAAAGTCAGTTACACAAAATGCTGAACATGAAAGTTCTAGTGCCAACTGAATAAGTGACAGAATAATATGTAGTGTACTGTTCTGCTGAAGTACCGGTACTCGGCAAACAGCCAAGGAAACAAACCAACCATACAAAGTACAACTAAACAGAGAAAAATAAAACTCAAACGGCTTATCCCAGGCTAGACAGTACACAGCCTGGGGACAGTACACAGCCTGGGGACAGTACACAGCCTGGGGACAGTACACAGCCTTATGTATGTATAACTTGTTAACACAGCCAACTATATTTTAAACTAGATCGCTAATGATACACTTCGTATGCTAGAAATGTATTTTAAAAAGGCGGGGGCATTCAGCCTCACTACACTGAAAACGTATGGAATTTATCACCAGCATGTCAGACATTACTGCAGATTCCTGAGGAGCCAATCAGAAAGTGTGATAACTGTCCCAGGAAAATGAGACAGAAAATTGGACTCTTCTGCTGAGGGCTTCTTGCCCTACACCTGTAGGGGAAAAGGCTCTACTGTTTAAAGGGAAACTGAAGCCATTTTTAAGCCTGCTTTATTATTTCTTAATTAACGTGTTATTCAATTACGTTTCCGGTTTTATTAACCTTATATTGTGACTCGTATTGGCCATTTTGAAAACTGTTTACACAGCGGCCAGATCGCCATATATCATTCCAATTTAGATTCATTTCGAGATTTGCCAGCTTCATCAGTGATGGAGTGTCAGTCCTGCGTGCTGTGGCGCGTGCACCTGAAGGCACGCCTCAGGCTGTGCGCACACCGTGAACAAGGCGCACCTGAGCTCATTTAAGGAACTGTGTGTTTCCCTATTCAAAAGCATATACGCAGAACCATGGCCTCACTTTCGTTTATAAATGCCCTGAGACCTCAAGAACGGCACAGGAATAGTTTTAAGCGTTAACAATAAATCTAATATAGTATTTTTTACGATTAAAGTGATTCATATAGGTAGCGGTGTGAGTGAATGACCTTGACGTCCGTAACGTCACAGCAGGAAGTCTATCTGTCTCATCGCCATTTCCGCTATACTAAAACACAGAGCTGACTGCAACTCTGATCCTCCATTTTGAGCTAATTTATCGCCATGCCACGTAGATGTGTTGCTGATCGGTGCAGCAACATGGCAGAAGGTGGATTTATGTTGCATTCATGACCCAAGAATGTTCAAACTACAAAGATTTGGACACGTTTTGTGAGAAGTTCACGGGCACATTGGGAGCCTACAAAGTGGTCTCTCCTCTGCTCTGCACATTTTACTGAAGACTCGTACGAGACCTCTGATCTGTTGAGGAGTGTTGACTATAAGCCCGTATTGAAAGAGGATGCAGTACCAACAATTAAATAAAACTACAAGTATTTTATTTATTTATTTTAAAAAGGAAAGTAAGTTCAGTTGCACCAGGTCTCCCGGAGTGTGAGCTGAGGGTTGTTGGTAAAAACCCAGAACGAAACGGGACATGACATATTATCGCTCAGGCAGTGACCTCCCTGCGGTTGTTGCTAAAACCGGTGATGTCCTGTCCCGTCCCGGGTTTTAGTAATTGCCTGAGCCGAGCAGTAATAGCAGAGCACTCAGTATGGAGAAAATGGAGAATGAGTGGAGCAGCCGTCTGATTTCTAAACTGGATGTTGCTGCCATCTCGCCCTTACATGGAAGAAGCGAATGAACGGAGAACTGAACGAACAACTGAAAGTCAGATTTTTTCAAAACAATCGGCCACAAGATCGGCCTTCAAGGAGTGAGAACACAGACGGGTAAGCTCCGACTCTCATTTGGATATAAAATGACAAAAACACGTTGTTTACCTGCATTTAGATTAATACATGTAACTTGTATTGTGTGTTTAAGTTACCGGTATAAGATTATTTAATTTGCTTCAGAATGTGATTGTCTCAGTTCATCTGATTATTTAATTACCCTTTTACGTTTTATCAGTGAAAATGCATGCATGTACATGTATGTTGCATAAGTTATAACGCCTATCCTGTTTTAATGAGAGTCAACCCACAATCAAAGAAGTCAAATCAGTCTAAGTTGAGCAAGTCAGTAACGGGATTTCTTATTTTCACCATCAATTTTTTTTTATATGACTTTGGTCTATAGCTGTCAAAGGCCTCGGCCTTAAAACCGGTTACCGCAGTGACGTCGCGCTCAGGGCTGGCTGGCTCAGCGGGGCAGCTCGAATGCCAACTTTGCAGTTGATTTTAACTCTCAAAAATATATTTTTTTATTCCCATTTATGCAGCATACAAGAGTCAAGGATGGAGATACTATCCACTCGGAAATTTTTTTAAAAATAAAGGTTCTGCGTATCTCCTTTAAGGACTGTGCTGCTGCATTTGCATCGCGAAGTATTATGATATGCATGTACGCATTCCCGAGCCTTTCTACCCATTGTCTTGATTTCCTGTTTCATGAGCCTTGTGCCCGTTTCTCGTTCTTGTCCTCGCTTAGCCTTTGATATACTGTTTGCGCCTCGATCAACCCTTCTGCCTGTATTCTCGTTTTGGATCTAGCCTGCCGTTTTGGATTGTTTGCTTGTGTGTATATTGTCTCACTGTATATATATATTCTGCACTTTATTAAACTGTATACTTCTGTACATACATCCACCTCCCTCGCATACGTGACATGGAGATTATTCCATACGACTTCGAACTAACATGGAGTGGAGATGAGTCAGAAAGACGACAGGCTAAGGACGAGTCCGTCGCACTGGTATTTACATCAATACTGTCGCACAATTAAAACATGCCAGATCAGGCAGGTGGTAGGTTTTCAAAATAATAAATACATGCATGTATTTTGGTGATAAATACGCATTATACTGAGCGCATTTCCCACATAATCCTCACTCAGGTTTCGGACAGCACTACAAAATGGCGTCCCCACTATATAGTGAGTAGGGAACGATTTCAGACACAGGGAAAACTTCCCGCTTGATTACATCAGCATTCGAATGAGGGCGCGCGTCTTTTGACAACGTTGGCAGATGTTGGTCACTGATTTCCGCTGTACGTTTTACTTCCGTCCTACGATGTCTCAAACAGGTCTCAGCGAATCTCATTTACAGCCATTGATTAGATTTAGATTAGATTAGCCATTTGTCCATAAACCAACAGTTCAGACACATTGGAATTTTTGTGGAGGGCTCTCTGAGTCAACAGTTTAGGAAACACTATTAAAAAAAAAAGTTAGGAAATAGAACATCTCATCTCATTATCTGTAGCTGCTTTATCCTGTTCTACAGGGTCGCAGGCAAGCTGGAGCCTATCCCAGCTGACTACAGGCGAAAGGCAGGGTACACCCTGGACAAGTCGCCAGGTCATCGCAGGGCTGACACAGACACAGACACCCATTCACACCTACGGTCAATTTAGAGTCACCAGTTAACCTAACCTGCATGTCTTTGGACTGTGGGGGAAACCGGAGCACCCGGAGGAAACCCACGCGGACACAGGGAGAACATGCAAACTCCGCACAGAAAGGCCCTCGCCGGCCACAGAGCTCGAACCCGGACCTTCTTGCTGTGAGGCGACAGCGCTAACCACTACACCACTGTACCGCCCATTTTTGCTGTTGCATAATTTAATTTAATTTAATACACTTCATATTTAATTCTGTGCTGAGCCAAACTGCAACGAAATTTCATTGTGTACACTTCTTGCATACTGAATGACAATAAAGGTTATCCAAGTCATAAAATGAGATAAATAGAAATTTGATGAGGACGGCACGGTGGTGTAGTGGTTAGCGCTGTCGCCTCACAGCAAGAAGGTCCGGGTTCGAGCCCCGTGGCCGGCGAGGGCCTTTCTGTGTGGAGTTTGCATGTTCTCCCCGTGTCCGCGTGGGTTTCCTCCGGGTGCTCCGGTTTCCCCCACAGTCCAAAGACATGCAGGTTAGGTTAACTGGTGGCTCTAAATTGACCGTAGGTGTGAATGTGAGTGTGAATGGTTGTCTATGTGTCAGCCCTGTGATGACCTGGCGACTTGTCCAGGGTGTACCCCGCCTTTCGCCTGTAGTCAGCTGGGATAGGCTCCAGCCTGTCTGCGACCCTGTAGAACAGGATAAAGCGGCTACAGATAATGAGATGACATTATTGAATTTGATGCCAGTTCATTAGTAGTTGTGTTTGTTTGTTCTAGTTCTATTGTACTGTTAATAAACTTACATTATTTACCATATTTCAAAAAATAAAAAAATAAAGTGTAGGGCCTAATGACCCTCCTTTCCCCAACATGTAACTATTACAATTATTATAGTAATGATTTATATTTAACTATACCGAGCTCGGATAACTAAGCAGAACGCTGACTTCATTACCAGGTCATTTAAAACCCAAAGCTAGTTGCTAGTAGCCTGAACTACCAGGCTAAACAATAACAAACAAAGTTCCCGGTCACTACCTAACCTTATTCAGTTATATTGAAGTACTGTATGAATACATAAATCATAACACATAATTCAATTACCCCCGTGATAAGAGGAACGGGTTGTTTACCATATAAACTCCAGTATATAAGAGTGTTTGGCGGATCTATGAGCAGCTAGCAAGCTACTTCAGTTCAGAAAGCAGATTATATCACTACAGCTAGTGTTAGCTCCTAAGCTTCCACTTAATTCAGACATACTTAGCATCAAAAATACCATTTACACTAAAAACAACTATCGAAACACAACATATAATGTTTTCGTGTTGGTGTATAAATGTATTAAACATGGCCTACCCCATGTTCTTCACCAAGCTGAAAGCCTCGGTCGTGTTGTTGACGCACTTTCCAGACTCAGCTGTACATTCCCCACTCCACTTCCTGGTACAGGACCACGTGACTACTTTACGCATGCGCTCGAATTGTAAGCTCTTCAAATTACGCTGTATTTCCAAAGCCGTGTCCTTGTACATGACGTGTAGGTTCACTGCGATACTCCAACACACCTCTTCTATTGCGAGATCAAAGCAGCAGACTGCTGTAAAGCGAGAGCTGCAGTATCGCTCTAATCGCTGAGATTTCTGAGAGGATTTATGAGTTACATCCATAAATGTCTCCAGTACTGTGCAGAGTCTTGGGCATGTGGAAAGAAATGTTATGTAGGAAAGAGTGCTTTCGGAAAAGTAAAAGCGTTTTCTACATAAACAGTGACCTTTGTCTTTAAAAATGCACGAGCAGATGCAGCTCAGGTACATTTTGTGCACTTTTTAAAAGAAAATGAAAGGGTAAGGTTTCTTTGTTTGACTATTGCACTTGCAGGGCTCGACATTAAGGACTGCCCGATTGCCCGGGGCAAGTGAAACATGCATTCGGGCAAGTGGGATCTACGTAATTTGGAAATCCCGCTCCGGTCATTCAGGGGCGCAGATACGTTTTTTGAACTGGGAGGGGGACAAAAAACTGGGGGGGACAAAGCTGCCAGCAAACCAACCCCGATATGCCTGTCAAACTTGTTGTGGGTTTCCATAGCAACCAAGCTCGAGCTCGCAACCTGTGCAGTCTGCGCAGCTCAACCAACCGAATATCAGTCTTTGTTTTATGTGAGTTGTTGCAACTATGTATACACTGCTGTGCACCTCAATAAACCGAATGGTAATTAGTCTTTTGATTTTTCCGTGAGGTTTGCCTTATGCAAAGAAAGACAGCATAGACGTTTTTTCCTCCCTATAAGTGGGGGGGACTGAACGAGGTGAATTTAAATCTGGGTGGGACGAATCCCCCCCGTCCCCCCCTCTATCTGCGCCCGTGCGGTCATTGGTACGCGAGTTTCGCTTCTGCACGAAATCATGGCGTGCCGTTCACTGTTGATGGAGAATTTGTGCTCTGTGCAAGGCTTATGGCTAGTTCGACGAACCCGGAACAACAGGGGAATGGTGCAGATTTCGCATCAATTACGAGAAATACATGCTAATTCTCGCTAATTTTGGTGTTTTTAAAGAAGAAAGTCAAGACATTGGGTTTTATGCAGTCAAGTTTACAGTAATTTGGAAATCCCGCTCTGGTCATTGGTACGCGAGTTTCGCTTCTGCACGAAATCATGGCGTGCCGTTCGCTGTTGATGGAGAATTTGTGCTCTGTGCAAGGCTTATGGCTAGTTCGACGAACCTGGAACCACAGGGGAATGGTGCGGATTTTGCGTCAATTACGAGAAATACATGCTAATTCTCGCTAATTTTGGTGTTTTTAAAGAAGAAAGTCAAGACATTGGGTTTTATGCAGTCAAGTTTACAGTAATTTGGAAATCCCGCTCCGGTCATTGGTACGCGAGTTTTGCTTCTGCACGAAATCATGGCGTGCCGTTCGCTGTTGATGGAGAATTTGTGCTCTGTGCAAGGCTTATGGCTAGTTCAACGAACCCGGAACCACAGGGGAATGGTGCGGATTTCGTGTCAATTATGAGAAATACATGCTAATTCTCACTAATTTTGGTGTTTTTAAAGAAGAAAGTCAAGACATTGGGTTTTATGCAGTCAAGTTTACAGTAATTTGGAAATCCCGCTCCGGTCATTGGTATGCGAGTTTCGCTTCTGCACGAAATCATGGTGTGCTGTTCGCTGTTGATGGAGAATTTGTGCTCTGTGCAAGGCTTATGGCTAGTTTGACAAACCCGGAACTACAGGGGAATGGTGCAGATTTCACGTCAATTACGAGAAATACATGCTAATTCTCACTAATTTTGGTGTTTTTAAAGAAGAAAGTCAAGACATTGGGTTTTATGCAGTCAAGTTTATTTAATCAACATTTCGGGGTATTTGGGGGGTTTTTTGTAACTTTTTGTAGCATATTTTGGGCGCTTGACTTTAATTTGGGCGCCTACGACGTTATCCGTCGCAGTTTTCATGTAATTGAAAGGCCTGGGGATACGTCCCCGATATGCCCAACTGGGCAAGTTGGATTGAGCATATATTACAAACTAGCACCACAAATATTAGACTTTTTGATCTTTTATTTCAGTTCCTAAAAGCGTCCCTCACTATGTATCCGCCATTATGTCTTGGCTGTTTTCTTAGTCTCGGTTTCGTTTACTGCTTTGTGAGTTATTTTATATACCCCTGCTGTTGTGCACTTTTTAAAAGGAAGTTAAAGGGTAAAGTTTCTTTGTTTAAATTACCACAGTTCCTCTAGATACTTTGACTATTGCACTTGCAGGACTTGACATTAAGGACTGCCCGATTGCCCGGGGCAAGTGAAACATGCATTTGGGCAAGTGGGATCTAATGTGGAAATCCCGCTCTGGTCATTGGTACGCGAGTTTCGCTCCTGCACGAAATCTTGGCGTGCCGATCGCCATTGATGGAGAATTCATGCTCTGCGCAAGGCTTATGGCTAGTTCGACGAACCCGGAACAACATGGGAATGGTGCGGATTTTGCGTCAATTACGAGAAATACATGCTAATTCTCGCTAATTTCTGTGTTTTTAAAGAAGAAAGTCAAGACATTGGGTTTTATGCAGCCAAGTTTATTTAATCAACATTTCAGGGGGTTTTTGGTTTTTTTTAACTTTTGGTAGCATATTTTGGGCACTTGACTTTAATTTGGGCGCCTTTTTAATTTGGGCACCTACGACGTTATCCATCGCAGGTTTCATGTAATTGAAAGGCTTGGGGATACGTCCCCAACATGCCCGACCGGGCAAGTTGGAATGAGCATATATTACAAACAAGCACCACAAAAATTAGACTTTTTGATCTTTTATTTCAGTTCCTAAAAGCGTCCCTCACTACGTATCCGCCATTATGTCTTGGCTGTTTTCTTAGTCTCAGTTTCATTTACTGCTTTGCAAGTTATTTTATATACCCACGCTGTTTATAGACCCCTTGTGCATGACGTCACGCATCACGTGATAATTTCAGCTGGGGTCAGACACCATCTTTCATATAAGCAAGCCTTAATCCATCTTCAATATGGTTAATTTTTGTGCTGTTTTTGCTTGTTCAAACAGAGAACTAGATAAAAGGCATTACCGTCTCCCCGCTATCAAGAAAAATGTTAACAAATGGAAGCAAATGCTTCAAGAACAACGAGGAAATGAGTGGTTAAAGAATACAAGGAGAGGAACTAAACCTGAAAACTCCAGAGAAATTCACGGTTATATTTAAAATGCATTTTACAGAAACAAAGTCAGAAGCGAGGATGGAAGAGTTTGCTTAAGAATCTCGTTTTATTTTTTTTCTGCTCGCATTTGAGTGAGCTCCTTCATGAAAGTGTTTGATTTTATTAAAGGTGAAGCAGCTTCCTTATTCAACACAGAAAACACAGATTGGTTTCAAACAACTCGGGCATAAAAACCCACCAAGGAGTGACATGCGTGATAAATCCTGAAAGAACAGAAGAGATTAAGAGCAAAGAGAGCTGGAGCTTTGTTTCCATTATCAGAGGAACACAGTCCTGTGCAAAATATTTATCTCATCTCATCTCATTATCTGTAGCCGCTTTATCCTGTTCTACAGGGTCGCAGGCAAGCTGGAGCCTATCCCAGCTGACTACGGGCGAAAGGCGGGGTACACCCTGGACAAGTCGCCAGGTCATCACAGGGCTGACACATAGACACAGACAACCATTCACACTCACATTCACACCTACGGTCAATTTAGAGTCACCAGTTAACCTAACCTGCATGTCTTTGGACTGTGGGGGAAACCGGAGCACCCGGAGGAAACCCACGCGGACACGGGGAGAACATGCAAACTCCGCACAGAAAGGCCCTCGCCGGCCACGGGGCTCGAACCCGGACCTTCTTGCTGTGAGGCAACAGCGCTAACCACTACACCACCGTGCCGCCCCCCAAAATATTTATATTGTTTTTTTTTTTAATATTGTCCACCTCTAGGTTTAAAAAACAAAACAAAAACAAAACAGCCCGTGCTGCATCATGACAGAGCGGCTGCACTGATTCAGTTACAGGTTGCCGGTCTGTATAAAACACCCATAACCTCACCCTATTGAACCTACAGTCTCAGAGTTCTACACAAACACACTGAACTTTACAACAGCTGCATGCATGTGAAATGGGAATAAATCGACTAAGGCAGGAAAAACTATTGTGGATAAAATTGTTATTACTGTATCTGTTACAAGTAAAAAGTAACCAATTAACCAAACTTAATAAACTTAATCAATAACCAAACTTCAACTCAATGTGTGAGCTTCATTTTATGTTGCAATTCACAACTACTCTATAGTTTTCCTAAAAAAAAAATAGTACTTGCAAAATGGGGGCAAATGGAAATTAACCCCCACTTGCCTCCCAGGACAAGTGGGTTTAAAAGTTAATGTCAAGCCCTGACTTGCTTTTTTTTTCTGGCAAAACCTGACAGCATGTTTTTGTCTGAAAAGTGGTACATTACACAATAACATACTTTCTTTGCTGACTTACAAACATTTTTTTTTCCCTGTAACATTTCCTTTTTTTAAATGTTTGGAAATCTAAATTTTCTACTGACCCAATAATGCAGAAGTCATAAAATAAACGTTGTCATCACCGCCAAATCCAATCCAGCCTAAAGGTGAGCCATGTTTAGTTGACTTGCCAGAATTGCAGCAGTAGGGTGGCCAGTTTTTTTCTGCGCACTCAGAATCAGAATTAGAATGCCCTTTGTTGTCATTCCATATTAACATACCACAAAATTTAGTGTCTCTCTTAAAAGAAAAACCGTACCCCATTCACTCTACTCATCAGTCCATTCACTCACTTACACACATTAAAAGAAGCTATCAATTAACTAAGTAATAACTAAAAATATAGTTTAAAAAATAGAATATACAAATCATTTAAAGTATATAAACAACTTAAAGTGGCGGCATGGTGGTGTAGTGGTTATGCCCAGGTCACTGCAACTAATTTTCAAATACTTGCGTCTAATCTGTGATAACAAAATCACAGGTATACGCAAGACTGGTCTTGTGTTAATGCACAACGACGCAGATAATAGCAGAGTGTTGCAGAGGGTCTTTAGTAGATGTAGGTTGACGCAAGTGGCTCACGATCTGCTCACATTTCAGCTGTGATTCGCTTCCAATTGGTGCAAATTGCAGGTCGACACATGTAGAGGCAGGCAGTCGTGCAATGCTTGAGCAATCAATTGCGGGTTGAAAAAAGCATGATCGAGTCCAGAAATACAGTCCCACAACGGGAAAGAGCTCTCAGTTCAAAGAACACAGTTCAGAAGTTTAAAAGTTCAAAGTGCTTCCGCGTTGGGAAAACAATGTGCTCACAGTCCCAATAAAAGATATCCACAGAAGAGCGAAATACTCCACAGTGCGCAGCAAAGTAACAAAATAATAGAATACAAAAACCAGGGGGAAAAAAGGGGGGGAAAACCATATCCTAAGGCGAAGACAATCCCATGCCAAATGAATATCCGAGCAGAATAATATAGAGTTGTGGATGAGCTGATGAGAGACAGGTGTGCTGGCTGCAGTGCGGCGAAAGCGCGGGGAAAACCAGGGAATGGGGTGAAAGATTACATCAGGACCTAGATGTCCCCGGCTGGCTTGTGACAAGATTCAGCTTAAAAACTCTGCGTCTTGCAATATGTCTGACCATAACGAAGGATTTGATGCAAAACGCCTGCGTCCACCTGCAGTCGGTCGCCACCCAGCTGATCTCAGGTCACAGCATGCGTCTTTCTACCATCTGACCTGGGCAGTAGCACTGCTACCTCACAGCAAGAAGGTTTTGGGTTCAAGCCCAGTGGCCAAAGGCTTTTCTGTGTGGAGTTTGCATGCTCCAGTTTTCCCCCACAGTCCAAAGACATGCACATTAGGCTAATTGGTGGCTCTAAATTGAACCTAGGTGTGAATGTGAGTGTGAATGGTTGTTTGTTTCTATGTGTCAGCCCTGCGATAACCTGGCAACTTGTCCAGGGTGTAACCCACCTCTTGCCCATAGTCAGTTGGGATAGATTCCAGCTTACCCACACTGTAAAAAATTTTACGGGCGGGTGTTGATTGAACATAGATTTTACATATCATTTGACTCAGAAATGTCATTTTCACTTACAACCAACTAAACCAGGTCGGCCTAATACACTTTCTCTCATTGTGATATCATGTTGAGCTATCAAGAATTTTAACATCCAAATATCAAAGATATCCTTGTTGATAGAACTAGCTGCAACCTGTTGCAACGCTGTATGTTGGTATCCTTGTTGGTAGAACCAATGATGCATATATACACGTGCTGTATGGGGTTTCCTTACCTCTGCGCAGGGGCAAATCACATCAAGGAGGTGTAAAGGTTAACTCAATTTAAAACTCAGGTAAAGGTTAACAAAGGTTTTTAGTTCTTTGTCGTAAAATTGAAATGTGAGATTGACACATAGCAGTCACAGTTGGTTTATTTTGTCAAGTGCAAGTAGCTGATGCAGCCTGAGCACTTGTTTCTGTGATGCAGCCTGAGCATTTTTTTTTTATTGTGATGTAGAATTTCAGTTTATTCCAGAACACTTTATACTTTTAAAGGCCTTAATCATTCAACAAATGTTTGCAAAATTTCAAATCATAGTCCATATATTAACACTGATGCTCAGCTGTGAAGGTTAACTTGATTTGAATACTCAGGTAAAGGTTTAAGGTTTTTTTTTTTTAGTTTTTTGTCGTAAAATTGAATTTTGAAATTGACACAGCAGTCACAGTTAGTTTATTTTGTCAAGTGCAAGTAGCTGATGGAGCCTGAGCACTTGTTTGTGATGCAGCCTGAGCCCCTTTTTTATTGTGGTATAAATGTCAGTTTACTCCAGAACACTTGTGAAAGACTCATTCAACAAATGTGTTCAAAATTTCAAATTATAGTCTGTAATCCAACTTGACTTTAATGTTCAGGTAAATTTCAACAAAGGTCTTTAGTTCTTCATTCTAAAATTGAAATGTGAGATTGACATGTAGCAATCTGTCTGGAAGTGGATCACTTTTTTCCTGCACATTGCAGAATTCTTTTTCATTTGCAAGAGACACAGTCTTACAAATAAAAGTGTTTTCCTTTGACAATTATTTGTAAGTGTCTTTTTTGCGCCAGTGATTTATTGTATGTTTTAAAGTACAGGTAACTTGAAAAAAACATCATATGAAATGTAGAAATACATGTTATTATAGCAAACATTTATTTGTTATTATAAGAAGAGTAACCTAAATTGGGTAACAGCAAAAATACGTTGGTTGAAATCAAATGTAAACTCAAATTTTCTAGGCAACATGATGCAAGAGAATTTTGAGTTGAGATGGTCAACAACAAATAGTACGTTGGTTGAACTCAAATTTCAACTCAGAAATCCTTGTTGACTTAACAAGGATCTTTGTTGACTTAAGAAGGATTTTTGTGTTTAAATTTGAGTTCAACCAACTTACCTTTTGTTGTTGACCATCTCAACACAAAATTCTCTTGCATCATGTTGCCTAGAAAATTTAAGTTGAGATGGTCACTTTTTTTTTTACAGTGCATGACCCTGCACAGGATAAGCGGTTATGGATAATGAATGGATGGAACAACTTAAAGTGACTTGTGCAGTTATTGCACATTAGTGTATTATGATTGCAGTTGAGGTAAAGTTGTTGTGGTGGCAGTGGAGGGGTGCAAGTTCAGTTCACTGATAGATAGCTCTTGGGTAGAAGCTGTTCCTGAGTCTGGAAGTGCGGGCCTTTAAGGCTCTGTAGTGTCTTCTAGATGGCAACAGTAAGAACAGGTGATGAAATGGATGTGTATTGTCCTTAGCGAGATCTGTAGATGTCCAGTGATTTTTTTTGTGTCGTATTAATAACCCCCTCCTAGAACTGCCACCTTATTGTGGTGGAGGGGTTTGTGTGCTTGAATGATCCTAGGAGCTATGTTGTTGGGGGCATTACACCCCTGTTAGGGTCTCCCAAGGCAGACAGGTCCTAGGTGACAGGCCAGACTAAGAGCAGTTCACCAAAACCCCTTATGGATAACAATCTATCAAGGACCGTGACGTCGCCCGGTATGGCACAGCCGGGGCCCCACCCTGGAGCCAGGCCCGGGGCTTGTGAGCACTTAGTGGCCGGGCCTTTGCCCACGGGGCCCAGCCAGGCTCAGCCCGAAGCGGTGACATGGGCCCGACCTCCTGTGGGTTCACCACCCACAGAGATAGCCATAGGAGGCTGGTGCAATGTGGATTGGGCGGCAGTCGAAGGCAGGGGCCTCGACGACCTGATCCCCGAACACAGCGGCTAGCTGTTGGGACATGGAATGTCACTTCGCTGGGGGGGAAAGAGCCTGAGCTTGTGCAGGAGGTTGAGAGGTACCGGCTAGAGATAGTTGGGCTCACCTCCACACACAGCTTGGGCTCCGAAACCCAGCTCCTCGAAAGGGGCTGGACTCTCCACTTCTCTGGAGTTGCCCATGGTGAACGGCGGCGGGCTGGTGTGGGCTTGCTTATAGCTCCCCAGCTCAGTCGCCATGTGTTGAAGTTTACCCCAGTGAACGAGAGGGTCGCCTCTCTGCGCCTTAGGATCGGGGAGAGGGCTCTTGCTGTTGTTTGTGCCTACGGGCCAAATAGCAGTCTAGAGTATCCGGCCTTCTTGGAGTCCCTGGGAGAGGTACTGAGAGGTGCTCAGACTGGGGACTCCATTGTTCTACTGGGGGACTTCAACGCTCACGTGGGCAATGACAGTGACACCTGGAGGAGCGTGATTGGGAGGAACGGCCTCCCCGATCTGAACCCGAGTGGTGTTTTGTTATTGGACTTCTGTGCTAGTCACGGTTTGTCCATAACGAACACCATGTTTGAGCATAGGGGTGTCCATAAGTGCACGTGGCACCAGGACACCTTAGGTCGGAGGTCGATGATCGACTTTGTTGTCGTTTCATCGGATCTCCGGCCCTGTCTTGGACACTCGGGTGAAGAGAGGGGCTGAGCTGTCAACTGATCACCACCTGATGGTGAGTTGGATCCGCTGGTGGAGGAGGAAGCCGGACAGACCTGGCAGGCCCAAACGTATAGTGAGGGTCTGCTGGGAACGTCTGGCCGAGCACTCTGTCGGGGAGGTCTTTAACTCCCACCTCCGGGAGAGCTTCTCCCAGCTTCCGAGGGAGGCGGGGGACATTGATTCTGAGTGGACCATGTTTTCTGCCTCCATTGTTGACGCGGCTATTCAGAGCTGTGGCCGCAAGGTCTCCGGTGCCTGTCGTGGCGGCAATCCCCGAACCCGGTGGTGGACACCGGAAGTAAGGGATGCCATCAAGCTGAAGAAGGAGTCCTATCGGGCCATGTTGGCCTCCAGGACTCCTGAGGCAGCTGATGGGTATCTGCAGGCCAGGCGTGCCGCAGCTCGGGTAGTTGCGGAGGCAAAAACTCGGAACTGGGAGGAGTTCGGTGAGGCCATGGAGAAGGACTATCGGTCGGCCTCGAAGAAATTCTGGCAAACCGTCCGGCGTCTCAGGAGGGGGAAGCAGTACTCTGCCAACACTGTTTACAGTGCGGTTGGGGAGCTGTTGACCTCGACTGGGGACATTGTCGGGCGATGGAAGGAATACTTTGAGGATCTCCTCAATCCCACTGTCTCGTCTTCCATTGAGGAAGTGGAGGCTGATGACTCAGAGGTGGACTCGTCCATTACCCAAGCCGAAGTCACTGAGGTGGTTAGCAAGCTCCTCGGTGGCAAGGCACTGGGGGTGGATGAGATCCGCCCTGAGTATCTCAAGTCTCTGGATGTTTTAAACTCTTTACTTTTACAGTCTTTCCATGTTTTAAATTTTACTTAACTTTTATTCTATTTTATTCTGCTGTTTTTTTTAAATTGAACTTTTATCTCATTTTATGATTTTATTTCTACTATTGTTTAATTCTTATTAATTTTCTTCCCCATTTATTTTATGTAATTTTATTTTCTATTGTTTACTGTTTTGCTTTTACTTCTGTAAAGCACATTGAACTGCCACTGTGTATGAAATGTGCTATATAAATAAACTTGCCTTGCCTTGCCTTGCCTGGATGTTGTGGGGCTGTCTTGGCTGACACGCCTCTGCAACATTGTGTGGCGGTCGGGGACAGTGCCTCTGGAGTGGCAGACTGGGGTGGTGGTCGCTCTTTTTAAGAAAGGGGACCAGAGAGTGTGCTCCAATTATAGGGGAATCACACTTCTCAGCCTCCTAGGGAAGGTTTACTCCAGGGTACTGGAGAGGAGAATTCGGCCAATAGTCGAACCTCGGATCCAGGAGGAACAATGCGGTTTTCGTCCTGGTCGCGGAACACTGGACCAGCTCTATACCCTTCATAGGGTGCTCGAGGGTTCATGGGAGTTTGCCCAACCAGTCCACATGTGCTTTGTGGATTTGGAGAAGGCATTTGACCGTGTCCCTCGTGGTATTCTGTGGGGGGTGCTTCGGGAGTATGGGGTTCGGGGCTCTTTGCTAAGGGCTGTCCAGTCCCTGTACGAACGGAGCAGGAGTCTGGTTCGCATTGCCGGAAGTAAGTTAGACCTGTTCCCAGTGCATGTTGGACTCCGGCAGGGCTGCCCTTTGTCACTGGTTCTGTTCATAATCTTTATGGACAGAATTTCTAGGCGCAGCCAGGGGCCGGAAGGAATCCTGTTTGGGAACCACAGGATTTCATCTCTGCTTTTCGCAGATGATGTTGTCCTGTTGGCTTCTTCAAACCAGGACCTTCAGCATGCACTGGGGCGGTTTGCAGTCGAGTGTGAAGTAGCTGGGATGAGAATCAGCACCTCCAAGTCCGAGGCCATGGTTCTCGACCGGAAAAGGGTGGCTTGCCCTCTCCAGGTTGGTGGAGAAGTTCTGCCTCAAGTGGAGGAGTTTAAGTATCTCAGGATCTTGTTCACGAGTGAGGGAAGGATAGAACGTGAGATCGACAGGTGGATCGGTGCAGCCTCCGCAGTGATGCGGTCGCTTTACCGGTCCGTTGTGGTGAAGAAGGAGCTGAGCCAAAAGGCGAAGCTCTCGATTTACCGGTCGATCTACGTTCCGACTCTCACCTATGGTCATGAGCTTTGGGTAATGACCGAAAGAACAAGATCGCGGATACAAGTGGCCGAAATTAGTTTCCTTCACAGGGTGGCTGGGCGCTCCCTTAGAGATAGGGTGAGAAGCACAGTCACTCGGGAGGAGCTCGGAGTAGAGCCGCTGCTCCTCCACATCGAGAGGAATCAGCTGAGGTGGCTCGGGCATCTCTTTCGGATGCCTCCTGGACACCTCCCTGGGGAGGTGTTCCAGGCATGTCCCCCCGGGAGGAGGCCCCGGGGAAGACCCAGGACACGCTGGAGGGACTATGTCTCTCAGCTGGCCTGGGAACGCCTCGGTGTTCTTCCCAAGGAGCTGGCCGAGGTGTCTGGGGAAAGGGAAGTTTGGGCTTCCATGCTCAGACTGCTGCCTCCGCGACCCGGCCCCGGATAAGCGGAAGAAGATGAGTATTAATAACCCTCTGAAGAGCTGCTCTGTCTGCTGCTGAACAATTTCCATACCAGACCATTATGCAATATGTCAATATGCATTGACTGAGCAATGACTCCAGCAGCTTTGCAGAGAGGTTGGTCTTCCTCAGAGTCCTTAGGAAGTATAGTCTTTGTTGAGCCTTTTTGACCAGAGCACTGGAGTTAACTGTCCACTTGAGGTCCTCAATGATGTGGGTACCCAGGAACGTAAAACTGGAGACCCTCTCCACCTCCTCTCCCTTTATTTCCAATGGCAGGGGCTCCTCCTGATGCCGTCTGAAGTCTATAAGAAGCTCCTTTATCTTTTTTATGTTTAGTGACAGGTTGTTATTGACACATCATTCAGTCAGCTTGCAGATCTCATCCCTATAAGCTGTCTTATCACTATTAAAGATCAGTCCCACTACTGCTGTGTCATCAGCAAATTTTATAATTGTATTTGTGGGGTGAACGGGAGTACAGTCATGTGTGTAGAGGGAGTACAGGAGGGGAATTAGCACACATGCTTGTGGTGCTCCGGTGCTGACGGTGAGACTTGGAGAGACATAATGACCAAGTTTCACCATCTGTGGGCAGTTGTTAAGAAAGTCCTTGATCTATAAACACAGTTTATTGCCGAGGCCCACGTCCAGCAGTTTGCCGACCAGTCTGCTGGGTACCTATAGTATTGAACACAGAGCTGTAATCAACAAAAAGCATTCTTACATATGTCCCCTTCTGCTCCAGGTGGGTCAATGCGGTGTGAAGAGCTGTGTTTATGGCATCGTCTGTGGATCTATTTGGCCTATATGCATGCTGGTGCTGATCTAAAGTAGGGGAGAGGGTGGTTTTGATACGCCGTAGAAATAGTTTTTCGAAGCACTTGGATATGATAGGTGCGACTGGTCTGTAGTCATTGAGGGAGCTGATGTTGGTCTGTTTGGGCACTGGGATAATAGTGGTGGTTTTCAGACAGGCTGATACAATAGCATGTGCCAGGGAGAGGTTAAAGATGTTGATGAAAACTTCTGCTAGCTGATGATCACAGTCCCTGAGCACCCTGCCTGGAATCCCATCTGGACCTGGTGCCTTCTTGATGTTAACAGCTCTCAGGATTCGCATAACCTCTTGTGTCTGCAGGGTAAGCGGGGGGTCAGCAGTGTCCAGCTGGGGTGAAGCTACATTGTCTGGTCCTTTCTCAAATCAGGCAAAGAGCAGTTCAGCTCCTCAGCCAACGAGGCACTGTTTCCTGTCAGTGGGTCTCTGTTGCTCCTGAAGTTGGTCATGTGCTGAATGCCCTGTCACATGCGTGCCGGATCCCTGGAGGTGGAATGACCCTCAATCTTCTCTTTGTATGCAGCCTTCACTATTTTTGTGCCTCTTTTGAGGTTGTGTCTCGCATCACTGTACAGTTCTCTGTTTCCAGACCTGAAGGCTGCATTCCGGTCTCTCAGAAGAAGCTGGACACACACACACACACACACACACACACACACCTCTATGGGCAATTAAGAGAAGCCAGTTAGCCAAACTGCATGTCTTTGGACTGTGGGGGAAACCGGAGCACTCAGAGGAAATCCATGCAGACACGGGGAGAACATGAAAACTCCATACAGAAAGGCCCCCGTCAGCTGCTGGGCTCAAACCCAGAACCTTCTTGCTGTGAGGTGACAGTGCTAACCACTGCACCAGTGTGCTACCCCATAAAATAAACATCTAAGACAAAATTTGTATTCGGACATTAGATTGTATTAAGACATTAGACTGTACTGTATTAAGACTAAGACTTCATCTCATCTCATTATCGCTAGCCGCTTTATCCTGTTCTACAGGGTCGCAGGCAAGCTGGAGCCTATCCCAGCTGACTACGGGCAAAAGGCGGGGTACACCCTGGACAAGTCGCCAGGTCATCACAGGGCTGACACATAGACACAGACAACCATTCACACTCACACCTACGGTCAATTTAGAGTCACCAGTTAACCTAACCTGCATGTCTTTGGACTGTGGGGGAAACCAGAGCACCCGGAGGAAACACATGCGGACACGGGGAGAACATGCAAACTCCGCACAGAAAGGCCCTCACCGGCCACAGGGCTCGAACCCGGACCTTCTTGCTGTGAGGCGACAGCGCTAACCACTACACCACCGTGCCGCCAGACTAAGACTTTTTCACAGTAATGTATGCTGATGCAAGGTGATGGCTTAAATACAGCTAATATTAACTAACTTCACCAAATGTTTCAGAAATATCTGAGTGTAGTGCAGAAAAACAACAACAATTCATTCATTCGTTATCTCTGCTGCTTATTCATTGCAGGTTGTGGGTGAGTTGGAGCCAATCAACTGCTGACACTGAGCAAGAGGCAGAGTACATCCTGGGCAGATGACCAGTCCATAGGGGCCTTTCACATGATGTCATTGTAACTGCGGATTTTTTTTATGTGATCATGTTGCTAGGCGAGCTTTGTGTTTGACAACGACCGGCACAAGTGTACGCAAGTGATTGCAAGCCCAATTCAGTAAACATCTACAGATAAACTTGTAGAAGTTACATCGAAAAGAACAACGTCAGAGACCTGTAGTGCTTTAGGATGTAATAACAGATGTGGAGATAAGCCTGGTTTAACTTTTCACCGCTTTCCAGCAAACCCAGAAAAATGGCTAGCTGCAGTTAAACAGGAACACTGGATGCCAACAAAGCATTCTTGTGTGTGTGGAGAACATTTGATATCAGGTTAGTATGAAAGTTCTGTTATTTCTCCTAACACTTTTTCTAGCTCAAGGCCATTCAGTTATAAAAATCCCATAGATCTTGATCTAGCCTCGGCGTACTCAAGTTAACATTAAACAAGTCTGTAAATTGGCATAACATGGACAGAACTTTGATCTAGATCGTAAAGCTTTTAACAGGTTGCATAGTCTGGCACTACTCAGTACAGTCTACTGGTACATACACAAGTGTATCATACTTAGCAGCTCTACTGCACTACAAATAAAAAAAAAACATGCCAAAAGGCTAATGTATGAACATTAAAATGTATATCTGGAAGTAGGCTTTGGATGCGATATATTTTGTTAGACCTAATGCTTAGCTAGACTAGCAACATGTTTGTTATGTACTGATAATGCAGATGAGGCTATACACTATAAAATATACTAGAGATTGTTTTTTACAATTAGGAATTCACATTTAAGCTTACCTTTGTTATAATAAGGTATTTTTCTTTTTCAGGAATTTCCCATAACATTCTGGCATATATGAAACCTGCCTGGAAATATTGGTAGGCATCTGTACTTTTGTGTGCTTTAAGCCTCTCTGGTGGATTTAGAAATCCATACATCCATCCATTATCTGTAGCTGCTTATCCTGTTCAGGCTCACAGGCAAGCTGGAGCCTATCCCAGCTGACTACGGGCAAGAGGCGGGGTACACCCTGGACAAGTCGCCAGGTCATCGCAGGGCCAACACATAGAAACAAACAACCATTCACACTCACATTCACATCTATGGTCAATTTAGAGCCACCAATTAGCCTAACCTGCATGTCTTTGGACTGTGGGGGAAACCGGAGCACCCGGAGGAAACCCACGCAGACATGGGGAGAACATGCAAACTCCACACAGAAAGGCCCTTATTGGCCGCTGGGCTCGAACCCAGGACCTTCTTGCTGTGAGGCAACAGTGCTAACCACTACACCACTGTGCCACCTCAATTTAGAAAACCCAAATACTAAATATTTCAGGATGTCAGTGTCCCAAATCCGGTAGCTTGTTTGCCAAACACTTTTCAAGTGGAATAAAAACATTTGTGGGTAAATTAAGAAGAAGAAGTCTTTATTTTTGTCCCATGTACACTCAAGCAAAGCAAAATTCTTCCTCTGCACTTAACCCAATTTGAAGTGGTGGACACACTCATGCGTACACAAGTTCGCAATGAGCACACACACATACCCAGAGCATTGGGCAGAATAAATAATAAATGAATACATTTATGGGTAAATTATATGGATCTGTGATGCTTGCATGTTTCGGCTTTTCGATGTAGTGTGATCTGCTGGTATAATCTAAAATTTTAATTATTTCAGAGAGATTGTACTGACTGCAGTCATCTTGGGTTTCATTATTAACTGTCGCGGCTATGTTTCTTTGTTTGCCCAGCAATATGGCGGAAGCTGCGTGATACACAAAATCTGTGACATAGACGAAAAGCACCTATTGTGGGGCTAACACAGAGATGAAAAACCATTCACATTCACACCTATGGGCAATTTAGTGTGGGCAGTTGACCTCATCTGCATGTCTTTGTACCGTGGGACGAAACCGGAGCGCCCAGAGGAAACCCATGCAGTTTCAAGGAGAGCATGCAAACACTAAACAGAAAGACCCCAGTTGACCAGCAGGTCTGATCCCAGAACTTCTTGCTGTGACGTGACAGTGCTGATCACTGCATCACCATGTGTGGCAAACATAGCTTTTGGAATTTTTATACATTCTGGAATTGTTCTCATCAGACCATAACACATTTCCAAATGGTTTAGGTTGATTTATTTGGGATTTGATGATTTTTGTGAGAAAGGGCTTCCATCTAGTCACCATACTCCATAACCCAGATATGGAAAAGTTCTGACATGGCTTAGTTTAGTTTCATGATTTTGTACTTCACAGAAACCTGTCATTTTACCATGTGTATGTCGACTTTTTTATATCCACTGTGCTGTTTCTGGATGATATTGATTGGCTACTTATTTTATTTTTATCGGTAATTATCTATATATACACATTAACATCTCATCTCATCTCATTTCATTATCTCTAGCTGCTTTATCCTGTTTTACAGGGTCGCAGACAGGCTGGAGCCTATCCCAGCTGATTACAGGCGAAAAGCGGGGTACACCCTGGACAAGTCGCCAGGTCATCACAGGGCTGACACATAGACACAGACAACCAGTCACACTCACATTCACACCTACGGTCAATTTAGAGTCACCAGTTAACCTAACCTGCATGTCTTTGGACTGTGGGGGAAACCGGAGCACCCGGAGGAAACCCATGCAGACATGGGGAGAACATGCAAACTCCGCACAGAAAGGCCCTCGCTGGCCATGGGGCTCGAACCCGGACCTTCTTGCTGTGAGGCGACAGCGCTAACCACTACACCACCGTGCCGCCCACATTAACATCTAACTTAGAATATTGTCTAGATTTGCATACCCTCTCTTAACTGGTATGTATTTCTGTATGCCAGCATTCTCCACAAAAACACCTCTTTATCATCAGATAACATGAGAATTTTCCTGGGAACTGTGTCATTTTGGTTTTAATTCATCTCATCTCATTATCTCTAGCCGCTTTATCCTGTTCTACAGGGTCGCAGGCAAGCTGGAGCCTATCCCAGCTGACTACGGGCGAAAGGCGGGGTACACCCTGGACAAGTGGCCAGGTCATCACAGGGCTGACACATAGACAACCATTCACACTCACATTCACACCTACGGTCAATTTAGAGTCACCAGTTAACCTAACCTGCATGTCTTTGGACTGTGGGGGAAACCGGAGCACTCGGAGGAAACCCAGGCGGACACGAGAAGAACATGCAAACTCCGCACAGAAAGGCCCTTGCCGGCCACAGGGCTCGAACCCGGACCTTCTTGCTGTGAGGCGACAGCGCTAACCACTACACCACCGTGCCGCCGGTTTTAATTACTTTAATAATTAAATTAAGAATAATTCATGATCACAAAATAGGGTTAATACCTGTAAGAATTCTACAATCAAACCATTATTGATAAAATGCATCTTTGTCAATCTGGTTCATAAACCAGAGAACTCCCACTCTCAGAACTTCCGGTTGTGTCGGGGCGCTTGCAATATAGTCCAGAATGAATGGAGGCCTATGGAGCTTTAGCCCCAAAATGCAACGTCCGTGGGGTACAAAAAAAAAAATCTGGTAATTTTCAATATAAGGGGTTTGTTTTGTGTGTAACCGCTTATCCCGTGCAGGGTAAGCTGGAGCCTATCCCAGCTGAGAGAGGCAGGGTTCACCCTACCCATGGGCGAGAGGCAGGGTACACCCTGGACAAGTTACCAGCTCATCGCAGGGCTGACACACACAGACAACCATTCACACTCACTTTAGACCCACATATCTTTGGACTGTGGGAGGAAACCCACACAGACTCAGGGAGAACATGCAAATTCCACACAGAAAGCCCCTCATCAGCCACTGGGTTTGAACCCAGAACCTTCCTGCTGTGAGGCGACAGTGCTAACCACTACACCACCATGCCACCTGATATAAGGGGGTAGAGATAATAAATACAGTTCCATTTTTAGATTTTCTGTCTCGCCTCTGCGTCATCAAAATTAGACCATTATGAAATACTTTAGTATGCTAGCGGGGGTTTTTTGTTTTGTTTTTTTGGGCAAAATCGCATTCCCTGTAAGAAAAACGAACGGACATTAGTTTTGTTTTGTTTTTTAATTCTGACATACAATCAGTACTATGTTTGCAAAAACCAAAATAACATTTCTTGTTTAGAAGCAGGTGTAAATAATTATTGTAGTTGTTTAGCTCCATTCCCTCCCATTCTTTGAGAACTGTCTTGCGAGCGCCCTCTATGTGAATTGCAGCCAATTTCGCTACAGTGGCATTAATGGGAAGTGAACCACTGAGATCTTTGACATCAGTGAAGTAGACAGGCTCTCCAGAAGGGTTCTGTTTTTGGTTCAATAACAACATAATTCTAGTAACCCAGCTATTCAATGATAATGGAAATCTGCTAAAATTATTCTGAGTTCCTCTAAACATTTGGTATTCCTGTTACCCCAAAAGAGTTTGCCATTGTAATGGATGCCATTCCCTCTGGTATCCTCACCCTTCTAAGACCCCGTTTACACGTAGCCAGGTATCTATAAAAACGGATATTTATTTATGCGGTTGCACCCATCATTTACACGTAAACGGAGGTTTCAGTCACTGAAAACGGCTGCTATTGAAAACTCCGGGCAAAGTGGAGATTTGTGAAAACTCCGTTTTCATACCTGCGTGTAAATAGTGGAAAACGGAGTTTTCTCCGTGTTATGGGGAAAACAGAGTTTTAGCATTGTGATCTGACGGTCCCTCCTCCTTGGCTTTCAGATCTCTGGTTGGCTTTCTATTTGTCTGACATATTTTTGACAGCCTTCCCTGGCTGTTTTTGAGCATTGTGTAAATGGAATTATTTTCTAGTACGGGGAGGAGAAGATACCCGTTTTCATAAATACCCGGCTACATGTAAACGAAGTATAAGAGGGGCTGAAAAACCGGTTTGTTTACCATCTCTAGACCCCATATTGACCTCAGTGGGTCATGTATGCTTCTCTGTCACATCCAAGAACAATAATCACACTATTCGGGCATTATTCCAGGCAGATATCACCACTATCCCCTCTGTGGTTCAGTACTGGACTGGTCTTGTTGGTGACCTGAACTGGAGCAGTGTGTGGAACCTCCCATACAGATACTTCCTTACAAACAAAGTAAGGGAGGTGTCTTTCAAACTGATTCATAGATACAATACTATCCTGCCATGCATTATATGCTTAAGTTTAAGAGAGACATTTGTGTGGACTGTTCGTTGTGTGAGACAGACCCGGAAACAATAATGCACCTGTTCTGGCAATGTCCCTTTACCATCACATTCTGGACAGAAATAACCCAGTACATTACAGCCAAGCTTGACTCTGATTTTTCTCTGTGTTGGAAATATGTACTGTTTGGTTTCCATAACAAAAAAAGCAAAAAACAGAAAGAGTTATATATAATAAATTTGCTGATCATTTTAGGGAAATACCATATTCATAAAGCCAAGTTTAGTCATTCAAAACCTTCATTTATAGCATTCGAAAGGGAAACTGAACAGTATATTGAAATCATCTCTGACTGTAAAAACAAGAAAGCTGCTAAAACGTTTCATTTGTGCTCATTATTTAATGTTTTTATTTGAAAACTCCCTCTGGCTCTTGGTTTGTTGTTTGTGTGTGTATTAATAACTGTATTTGTATTTTGTTGCTGTTGTTTTCAATGAAGTTTTTAAAAAAAAAAGGGTTCTGTTTTCTCTCAGCAAACACCCTCACTTCCGGTGAAGTGAGCTCATTAGCCTAATTTCTCATTGTCTCCCAAAACAAAGGAAGTACACAAAGTTTAAGGTGCTTATTAATGTTTACCCTTGTAATAAGCTTCTTAGAAAAAGGTTTCATGTTCATCATAATAATTGTGCTTTTTGTAATAATGAGATTGAGAGTACGCCACATTATTATTTTTTTGCCTATACAGTGGGGCAAAAAAGTATTTAGTCAGCCACCAATTGTGCAAGTTCTCCCACTTAAAAAGATGAGAGAGGCCTGTAATTTTCATCATAGGTACACTTCAACTATGAGAGACAGAATGGGGGGAAAGAATCCAGGAAATCACATTGTAGGATTTTTAATGAATTAATTGGTAAATTCCTCTGTAAAATAAGTATTTGGTCACCTACAAACAAGCAAGATTTCTGGCTCTCACAGACCTGTAACTTCTTCTTTAAGAGGCTCCTCTGTCCTCCACTCGTTACCTGTATTAATGGCACCTGTTTGAACTCGTTATCAGTATAAAAGACACCTGTCCACAACCTCAAACAGTCACACTCCAAACTCCACTATGGCCAAGACCAAAGAGTTGTCAAAGGACACCAGAAACAAAATTGTAGACCTGCACCAGGCTGGGAAGACTGAATCTGCAATAGGTAAGCAGTTTGGTGTGAAGAAATCAACTGTGGGAGCAATTATTAGAAAATGGAAGACATGCAAGACCACTGATAATCTCCCTCGCTCTGGGGCTCCACGCAAGATCTCACCCCGTGGGGTCAAAATGATCACAAGACCGGTGAGCAAAAATCCCAGCACCACACGGGGGGACCTAGTGAATGACCTGCAGAGAGCTGGGACCAAAGTAACAAAGGCTACCATCAGTAACACACTACGCCGCCAGGGACTCAAATCCTGCAGTGCCAGACGTGTCCCCCTGCTTAAGCCAGTACACGTCCAGGCCCATCTGAAGTTTGCTAGAGAGCATTTGGATGATCCAGAAGAGGATTGGGAGAATGTCATATGGTCAGATGAAACCAAAATAGAACTTTTTGGTAAAAACTCAACTTGTCGTGTTTGGAGGAGAAAGAATGCTGAGTTGCATCCAAAGAACACCATACCTACTGTGAAGCATGGGGGTGGAAACATCATGCTTTGGGGCTGTTTTTCTGCAAAGGGACCAGGACGACTGATCCGTGTAAAGGAAAGAATGAATGGGGCCATGTATCATGAGATTTTGAGTGAAAACCTCCTTCCATCAGCAAGGGCATTGAAGATGAAACGTGGCTGGGTCTTTCAGCATGACAGTGATCCCAAACACACCGCCCGGGCAACGAAGGAGTGGCTTCGTAAGAAGCATTTCAAGGTCCTGGAGTGGCCTAGCCAGTCTCCAGATCTCAACCCCATAAAAAATCTTTGGAGGGAGTTGAAAGTCCGTGTTGCCCAGCGACAGCCCCAAAACATCACTGCTCTAGAGGAGATCTGTATGGAGGAATGGGCCAAAATACCAGCAACAGTGTGTGAAAACCTTGTGAAGACTTACAGAAAACATTTGACCTCTGTCATTGCCAACAAAGGGTATATAACAAAGTATTGAGATGAACTTTTGTTATTGACCAAATACTTATTTTCCACCATAATTTGCAAATAAATTCTTTAAAAATCAGACAATGTGATTTTCTGGATTTTTTTTCTCATTTTGTCTCTCATAGTTGAGGTATACCTATGATGAAAATTACAGGCCTCTCTCATCTTTTTAAGTGGGAGAACTTGCACAATTGGTGACTGACTAAATACTTTTTTGCCCCACTTCATGTAGTCCCAAGCATTATGAGATATGCATGACTTTTTAAATACTAAGATCCTTCCACTCTCCCTTTTCTTCAGGAGAATGTTGTTTCCAATGTTGTTTGGCGGCATGGTGGTGTCTTGCATGGTCGCCTCACAGCAAGAAGGTTCTGGGTTCGAGCCCAGTGGCCGGCGAGGGCCTTTCTGTGTGGAGTCTGCATGTTCTCCCCATGTCTCTGTGGGTTTCCTCAGGGTACTTCGGTTTCCCCCACAGTCCAAAGACATGCGGTTAGGGTTAATATGGGACAGCCTTGGGCTGAGGTGCCCTTGAGCGAGGCACCTAACTCCCAACTGCTCCCCGGGCGCTGTTAGCATGGCTGCCCACTGCTCTGGGTATGTGTGTGTGCTCATTGCTCACGTGTGTGTGTTCACTGCTTCAGATGGGTTAAATGCAGAGAGGAATTTCACAAGCGTGCAGAGGTGGACAGTAACGAAGTACGTTTACTTGAGTACTGTACTTAAGTACACTTTTTGAGTATATGTACTTTACTTGAGTATTGTTTTTTTTGGAAACTTATGACTTTAACTTCACTACATTTGAAAGGCAAATATCGTACTTTTTACTCCACTACATTTCTATCAAGCTCCTCGTAACTCGTTACTATGAAGCGGCTTTGAAAGTGGACGTTTTTTGCTTTGCTTTTCTAAAACATGATTGTTTTTTTTCGCGAGTGACACTGAGACAGCCGATCAGTAATCACTAGGGTCATGTCATGTCCATAGACTGTATAAAATCAAGTTCAGTGATTTCTCAGCAGCGTTATTTAACACGATCAATTGATGGCAGAATGGAAGGAGGCGGTTCTTCTGGGGAATGCACGCACCCAGGGCCATACCTCGAACCCATGTTTCAGTTTTCTGAAAGGATTAAAGATTCATTTCATTTTAAATGTTTGCTTTGTTTGCTAAAAACGAACCACATCGCGGTCTACAAAAACTCGCCATCCAACCTGTGGAAGCATATTGAGGGATATAAAGGTTTTATTCCAAGAGAAAGCTTGCAATAAAGTTGTCTGTGCTTTTAGAGCTAGTGATAACATTGCAATAGCTATGCAGTCTGATTAGTCAAATGACTTTCTATGGATTTGCTTACCGAGTTGCCGTAGCCTTGTCCACGGCTAATGTTAACACATAGCTAGTTAACTTGGACACCATTAGTTAGCATGTAAAAATGGAGTTACACTAACATGAATAACATTAACTTATCTGAAGTCCTTTCAGAAATATGTTTTAGTATAATCTTGCCAAATAAACAGAATGTAGAAATGTTTTTTTTCTAGTAGCGTTAGCTACCCAATATGATTTCAAGTTTGAAAAGAGTTTGCTAGCATGTCTTACATGTCAAGTTATACAGTTTCCCCATATTTTGTACGGGAAAATGCAATTTTTTGGCTAATACGGTGTACACTGATTTTCATACGGGAAAATTACGTTTTGTATCAGAGATTTTTTCCGTTACTCCGAGAAAATTTTCTTAGCATCCACCATTTATTTTTTCAAACACGCATGCACAATGAAACGGAACTATTTTTGATTTATGTGGTTTTATAGTTGCATGTGGTTTTCTCGGTCATTTAAGTCCATCAGCTCGGACTGCCCAGACTTCTGTGACGGCTGCAGAAGTTATGTTCTGCCAATTTCTCGTGGAACACAACATCCTCCCGACTGTGACAGACCATTTTTCGCAGCTAGCAAAAAAAAAAAGTTTCCCGATTCAAAGACTGCACAGGTAAGCATTTGTGGGGTTTTTTTAGTTTAAAAAAAAAAGTTTTTACTCTTTGCATGTAGGAAAGCTTCCTCCATTATGATGATAATTTAGGGAGGCGATACTGGGAGTCGCCGTTTATACAATGACAACTGTAATTACCCGGCGATTTCTGGTTTCGCTTCCCTAAACATTTTAATTGCTGATAGACATTATATGTAGACACAGATGACCAACGCTCGTTACTACCATCAGTCGTCAGTAAACTGGAAAAGTATTGAATGAAGAGTAATGGTGGTAACGACCGTTGGTAACCTGTCTCTAAAATGTGTAGTAGGGGATGGAAGCAATTTAACACCATCTACATGTTTGCTGTGCTCTGATTTTCTTTTATTGACCAGGAAAATAGTAGATGTATACTGGGGAAAGGTCTTCGATGTAAAAACTGCTCTGGGTGTTGCCAGGTTTCCAATGCTGAAACAACATTTTACTGCTTTGCTGTGCCTCCCACATAGCAATGCAGATAGTGAGAGGGCTTTTTCATTGGTTAGGAAAATTCATACTGAGGACAGAAAAAATATGGCTGCAGACACATTAACTGCATATCTGCAAATTAAAATGAACTGTGATGAGGAGCTACAACTGCTACCCAAGCAGTGATATTATAGCTAGTGCCAAATCGGCAACATCTTTGTACAACAAAGAACACTCTAAAAAGGAATAAGATGTAAATTCTTGCTATAAATTACTGGGAAGATTTTCAATTTAACTTCATAATTTATTAATATTTTCACTTATCCTTGTTTGCATAATATACTTGATGTGGTTCAGTCATCTTTAGTTGGATCTAACACTGCTTGCGGTGTCAACACTTTTTTCTCAAATGGAACTTTTACTAACCTTCATTTACTGTTTGACATGATTATATATCATTTATTATATGTAACCTACTACAACCCTGATTCCAAAAAAGTTGGGACAAAGTACAAATTGTAAATAAAAACGGAATGCAATGATGTGGAAGTTTCAAAATTCCATATTTTATTCATAATAGAACATACTGTAGATGACATATCAAATGTTTAAGCTGAGAAAATGTATCATTTAAAGAGAAAAATTAGGTGATTTTAAATTTCATGACAACAACACATCTCAAAAAAGTTGGGACAAGGCCATGTTTACCACTGTGAGACATCCCCTTTTCTCTTTACAACAGTCTGTAAACGTCTGGGGACTGAGGAGACAAGTTGCTCAAGTTTAGGGATAGGAATGTTAACCCATTCTTGTCTAATGTAGGATTCTAGTTGCTCAACTGTCTTAGGTCTTTTTTGTCGTATCTTCCGTTTTATGATGTGCCAAATGTTTTCTATGGGTGAAAGATCTGGACTGCAGGGTGGCCAGTTCAGTACCCGGACCCTTCTTCTACGCAGCCATGATGCTGTAATTGATGCAGTATGTGGTTTGGCATTGTCATGTTGGAAAATGCAAGGTCTTCCCTGAAAGAGACGTCGTCTGGATGGGAGCATATGTTGCTCTAGAACCTGGATATACCTTTCAGCATTGATGGTGTCTTTCCAGATGTGTAAGCTGCCCATGCCACACGCACTAATGCAACCCCATACCATCAGAGATGCAGGCTTCTGAACTGAGCGCTGATAACAACTTGGGTCGTCCTTCTCCTATTTAGTCCGAATGACACGGCGTCCCTGATTTCCATAAAGAACTTCAAATTTTGATTCGTCTGACCACAGAACAGTTTTCCACTTTGCCACAGTCCATTTTAAATGAGCCTTGGCCCAGAGAAGATGTCTGCGTTTCTGGATCATGTTTAGATACGGCTTCTTCTTTGAACTATAGGGTTTTAGCTGGCAACGGCGGATGGCATGGTGAATTGTGTTCACGGATAATGTTCTCTGGAAATATTCCTGAGCCCATTTTGTGATTTCCAGTACAGAAGCATGCCTGTATGTGATGCAGTGCCGTCTAAGGGCCCAAAGATCACGGGCAGCCAGTATGGTTTTCCGGCCTTGACCCTTACACACAGAGATTCTTCCAGATTCTCTGAATCTTTTGATGATATTATGCACTGTAGATGATATGTTCAAACTCTTTGCAATTTTAGACTGTCGGACTCCTTTCTGATATTGCTCCACTATTTGTCGGCGCAGAATTAGGGGGATTGGTGATCCTCTTCCCATCTTTACTTCTGAGAGCTGCTGCCACTCCAAGATGCTCTTTTTATACCCAGTCATGTTAATGGCCTATTGCCAATTGACCTAATGAGTTGCAATTTGGTCCTCCAGCTGTTCCTTTTTTGTACCTTTAACTTTTCCAGCCTCTTATTGCCCCTGTCCCAACTTTTTTGAGATGTGTTGCTGTCATGAAATTTCAAATGAGCCAATATTTGGCATGAAATTTCAAAATGTCTCACTTTCGACATTTGATATGTTGTCTATGTTCTATTGTGAATACAATATCAGTTTTTGAGATTTGTAAGTTATTGCATTCCGTTTTTATTTACAATTTGTACTTTGTCCCAACTTTTTTGGAATCAGGGTTGTATTTTAATTAACATTTCTACTTAGTACTGCTGTTATATTTCAAGTAATTTTCTTTGGTGGAATGTAATGGACTGTCTGCAGTTTGCATACCAGGCAGGTGTTGGTGTGGAAGACACCATCCTCTACCTGCTACACCGAGCCCACTCGCATCTGGATAAGGGAAATGGCACAGTGAGGATCCTCTTCTTGGACTTCTCAAGTGCCTTCAACACCATCCAGCCCCTTATGCTTCAGGACAAACTGAACAGGATGCGAGTGGACCTGTGCCTGGTCACCTGGATCTCCAGCTACCTCACCGACAGGCCGCAGTACGTCAGGCTGAAGGACATCACGTCTGACACTGTGATTAGCAGCACCGGAGCACCCCAGGGCACAGTGCTGGCCCCTCTTCTCTTCACCCTGTACACCGCGGACTTCTGCTACAACTCGGCGCTGTGTCACATTCAGAAGTTTGCCGATGACACAGCCATCGTTGGGTGTATCAGTGACGACAGAGAGGAGGATTATAGGAGCCTGGTGAGGGACTTTGCTGTGTGGTGCAACAGGAACCATCTGCAGCTCAACACCTCGAAGACCAAGGAGCTGGTCATTGACTTTGGGAGTTCCGGACCAAGGTCATGACCAGTTCTGATCGAGGGAGTCAAGGTGGAGGCTGTGGATTCCTACAAGTACCTCGGGCTGTGGCTGGACAGCAAACTGGACTGGACTTGCAACACCAATAACTTATACAGGAAGGGACAGAGCAGGCTATACTTCCTTAGGAGGCTGCGGTCCTTTAACATCTGCAGGAAACTCCTGTGGATGTTCTATCAGTCTGTGGTCGCCAGTGTCCTGTTTTACACCGTGGTGTGCTGGGGGGGCAGCACATCCAAGAAGGACACATCCAGGCTGGACAAACTGATCAGACAGGCCGGCTCTGTGGTCGGCGTGAAGCTGGACTCTCTGGTGATGGTGGCAGAGAAGAGGTCTATGGACAAACTATTGAACATCATGGACGATGCCAGTCACCCTCTGCACACCGTCATCAGCAACCAGAGGAGTCTGTTCAGTGACAGAATGCTCCTTCCCAAGTGCAGGACAAACAGACTTAAAAACTCCTTTGTCCCTCACGCCATCAGACTGTACAACTCCTCTCTGGGGGGGAGGAGGGGTAACAGAAGGACAGAGGATGGGAAGGAGCAGTAGCCTAGCCTAACGATAAGCAATACCGGACAATGTGCAATATAAAGTGCAATATCTCTCCTGCTGCCGCTGCCCCCCCTTCCCCCCTTCCTCTCTTCCCCATATCTTATTCTTTTTATATTTGTATAGTATGTAAATACTTAATTTAATTTAATTTATCTAGAAGTTTTTTTTCTCTATTTCCTATTCTCTGTTTATCCTGTAATGATGCTGCTGGAATCTTAATTTCCCTGAGGGAACCCGCCCAAAGGGATCAATAAAGTTATATCTAATCTAATCTAATCTAATCTAATCTAATATTGTAGGTGATGTCAACACTTGTCAAATAGAACTTTGTGTAATTTTTATGAACTATTTAATATTAATACATTTTATTTGCAAAATTTACATCAATAATTCTGGTATTACTGATACAATGTATATTAAATAATTAAGTTTATAGTTCAGTCATTCTCTTTAGTAGATAATTGTTTACTTGACTGTACATATAGTCCTTTTTAATTCAGTTGTTTTTTCTGGGATCTAAAATTTCTTTTTCTTCAGTACATGCTTATTTGATCCCTTTAACTTGATGCAGTGTGATAAATTACAATAGGAGTGTATAATGTGGAATAAAACAATCAGTGCTTTGGATTATATATTGGAATTTTTTCTTGTGTATAAGGGCTCAATGGTGTATGTAAGGGAAAAGTACAGATTTTGTAAGGGCATGGGTAACTAAAGGTTGACATGTATGGCATGTCAGGTGGAGCGTCACTGACTAGCTAGCTTAACGTTAAACCACCATGATGGCACAGCATGTGTTCATTTTGTGAATTCCCATTTCTGTCTTTGGTAACAGCATTAGGTTTTGTAAGCGTTGTGGCAATAATACAACGTGTTGACAGAAAATGTACTTTTAATACAGAATCAGAATCAGAATTACTTATCCCCGGAGGGAAATTCAAATTTGCTATCAAGCTCCTGAATCAAAGAAGAAGTAAACATGTCTAAAAATAGAAGATAAAATCATCTGAAAAAAGAATAAATAAAAATAAAAGAAATTTAAATAAGTTCAATAACTTAAGTAAAAGCAAAATGAAGTGATTTTATATACAATGATTCCTATATACCGGTACATATATTGCACCTGAGTTAAGGATACAGTATACATGGTAAGACAGTGTACCACAGTTATACAGTGGCATTGTACAGCTTGACTGCAACAGGTCGGAATGATTTCCTGCGTCTCTCAGTTGTGCACCGTGGAAGAATCAGCTGTTTACTGAATGTGGTCATGTGGCTGATCAGCTCCTCATGTAGAGAGTGGGAAGGACAGTCTAAGATTATTTTTATTTTGGACAGTGTCCTCTTCTCCAACACCACTATCAGAGTGTCCAGTTCCACGCCTACAACATGGCTGGCCTTCCTGATGATCTTATTGAGTCTGTTAGTGTCCTTCACCTTCAAGCCGCTGCCCCAGCAGACGACAGTGTACAGGATGGCACTGGCCACCACAGACTCATAGAACATCCGCAGCATCGTTCGGCAGATGTTGAAGGACCTCAGCCGTCTCAGAAAATAGAGACGGCTCTGGCCCTTTTTGTATACAATGTCCACGTTTTTGGACCAGTCGTTTATTATCCAAGTACACCCCCAGGTACTTATATTCCTCCACCACGTCCACACTAACCCCTTGAATATTAACAGGGTTCACCGGAGCCCTGATTCTCTTCAGATCGACCACCAGTTCTTTCGTCTTCGTCACGTTGAGCTGTAGGTGGTTCTTCCTGCTCCATGTGACAAAGTTGTCCACCACTGTCCTGTACTCGCTCTCATCACCACCGGTAATACGTCCAACCACTGCAGAGTCATCAGAAAATTTCTGGAGGTGGCAAGTCTCCGTGCAGTAGTTGAAATCAGTGGTGTAGAGAGTGAAAAGGAAAGGAGAAAGGACAGTCCCTTGCGGAGCCCCGGTGTTGCTGATCACTCTGTCTGACACACAGCACTGCAAGCGCACATACTGTGGTCTGCCAGTCAAATAATCCACAATCCAGGACACCAGTGGGGCATCCACCTGCATCGCTGTCAACTTCTCACCCAGCAGAGCCGGACGGATGGTGTCAAAAGTACTGGAGAAATAAAAAAACATGATCCTCACAGTGCTGGCTGGCTTGTCCAGGTGGTCGTAGACTTTGTTGAGCAGGTAGATGATTGCGCCCTCTACTCCAAGACGGGGCTGGTAGGCGAACTGAAGGGGGTCAAGAAGTGGTTGGACCATAGGCCGGATCTGCTCCAGGATGAGTCTCTCAAGGGTCTTCATGATGTGTGACGCCAATGCCAATGTGTGACGTCTTGCTTTTAAAAATACTTAAGTATTTTTAAAAGCAAGTACTTCAGTACTTTAACTTAAGTAGAAATTTGACTGGACAACTTTCACTTGTATCAGAGTAACATTTGACCAGTGGGATCTGTACTTTGACTTAAGTAATGAAGTTGGGTACTTTGTCCACCTCTGCAAGCGTGTGATGAATAAAGTTGTTGTTGTTCTTCTTCTTCTTCTTGAAACAGGATTAGGCGTCATCTACCCTTTGATAAATGTGCAATATTTTAACTGTGCAATATCCCTACATAACTTTCATTCCCCTCCCAAAATGTGCAATATTTCCATATAACTTTCCCCTCTTTTAATAATCCAGGAACAGCACTCAGGACTAACCTTTTATTTTATAAATGTTATTTACCAGCTGGGAGGTCCGTATCGTGAAATACCGTGACCGAGGTCTTGAAAATACTGAGCGAGGCCCTCTGGGCCGAGGTCAGTATTCAAGGCCGAGGTGACAGTATTTCATCATACGGACCGACCTTAAGCTGGTAAATAATATATTAATTTTTTTCTTTACCAAATTCTAACAGAAAACGAGAGCACCCGAAAGGGAAAACCGAGCTGAGCCAACATTTTGAATCCTCATTCACGGCTGTAATGCAAATTGCTTCCTCCTCGGTATACAAGTGCACTTCCATGGCAGGAAAAAAACTACATTTTGCCGCCTATGTAGTCCCCTATTTATACAAAATTGAGTCATTCAGGATTCAGCCATGTTTTTGCTCGGCATTAGCAAGTTAGAGGTTTTTAGCTTTCTCCTGAAATGTTTTCTTTTATTTCTTCTTCCTCAGGGTAGTAAAACTCGCTTTCGCTGTGAAGACTGTTGTTATCGCTACCCATGCTGTAAAATTAATGCTATTCTCCTGAGAAATGCTTGCAAAAATTTATAAGATTTTTGATAATCATCTCGTCTCGTCTTCTTCTGCTTATCCGGGGCCGGGTCACGGAGGCAGCAGTCTGGGCATGGAAGCCCAAACTTCCCTTTCCCCAGACACCTCGGCCAGCTCCTCCGGAAGAACACCGAGGCGTTCCCAGGCCAGCCGAAAGACATAGTCCCTCCAGCGTGTCCTGGATCTTCCCCGGGGCCTCCTCCCGGGGGGACATGCCTGGAACACCTCCCCACTATACTTTTAAAAGTATAGTGTCTGTAATCCAGGTATTAACACCGACACTCAGGTGTAAAGGTTAACTTGATTTAAAGCTCAGGTAAAGGTTAACAAAGGTTTTTAGTTCTTTGTCGTAAAATTGAAATGTGAGATTGACACATAGCAGTCACAGTTGGTTTATTTTGTCAAGTGCAAGTAGCTGATGCAGCCTGAGCACTTGTTTCTGTGATGCAGCCTGGACATTTTTTTTATTGTGATATAGAATTTCAGTTTATTCCAGAACACTTTATACTTTTAAAGGCCTTAATCATTCAACAAATGTTTGCAAAATTTCAAATCATAGTGTGTAGTCCATATATTAACACTGACGCTCAGCTGTGAAGGTTAACTTGATTTGAATACTCAGGTAAAGGTTTAAGTTTTTTTTTTTAGTTTTTTGTCGTAAAATTGAATTTTGAAATTGACACAGCAGTCACAGTTAGTTTATTTTGTCAAGTGCAAGTAGCTGATGGAGCCTGAGCACTTGTTTGTGATGCAGCCTGAGCCCCTTTTTTATTGTGGTATAAATGTCAGTTTACTCCAGAACACTTGTGAAAGACTCATTCAACAAATGTGTTCAAAATTTCAAATTATAGTCTGTAATCCAACTTGACTTTAATGTTCAGGTAAATTTCAACAAAGGTCTTTAGTTCTTCATTCTAAAATTGAAATGTGAGATTGACATGTAGCAATCTGTCTGGAAGTGGATCACTTTTTTCCTGCACATTGCAGAATTCTTTTTCATTTGCAAGAGACACAGTCTTACAAATAAAAGTGTTTTCCTTTGACAATTATTTGTAAGTGTCTTTTTTGTGCCAGTGATTTATTGTATGTTTTAAGGTACAGGTAACTTGAAAAAAACATCATATGAAATGTAGAAATACAAGTTATTATAGCAAACATTTATTTGTTATTATAAGAAGAGTAACCTAATTTGGGTAACAGCAAAAATACGTTGGTTGAAATCAAATGTAAACTCAAATTTTCTAGGCAACATGATGCAAGAGAATTTTGAGTTGAGATGGTCAACAACAAATAGTACATTGGCTGAACTCAAATTTAAACTCAGAAATCCTTGTTAGGTCAACAGCAATTGAGACAGGTTGAGTAAACTAGAATTTTCTAGGCAACATGATGCAAGAGAATTTTGAGTTGAGATGGTCAACAACAAATAGTACGTTGGTTGAACTCAAATTTCAACTCAGAAATCCTTGTTGACTTAACAAGGATCTTTGTTGACTTAAGAAGGATTTTCGTGTTTAAATTTGAGTTCAACCAACTTACCTTTTGTTGTTGACCATCTCAACACAAAATTCTCTTGCATCATGTTGCCTAGAAAATTTAAGTTGAGATGGTCACTTTTTTTTACAGTGTTCCCTCCCCCCCAACGTATTGTATAGTGTTTCTATATTTTATATTTTTTATTATAGTGTTTTATCTTCTAATCTGTTGACTGAGAAAGCCCTGCACAAAAATTCCAATGTGTCTGAACTGTTGGTTTATGCCCAAATGGCAAATAAAACAAGACCTTGACCTTCTTCTAGTATTACTTTTCAGGATCAAAGGGCTGGGTTGTTTTTATTTTAAATAATCTTACGCGGAGTTTGCATGTTCTCCCCGTGTCCGCGTGAGTTTCCTCCGGATGCTCCGGTTTCCCCCACAGTCCAAAGACATGCAGGTTAGGTTAACTGGTGACTCTAAATTGACCGTAGGTGTGAATGTGAGTGTGAATGGTTGTCTGTGTCTATGTGTCAGCCCTGTGATGACCTGCCGACTTGTCCAGGGTGTACCCCGCCTTTCGGCCGTAGTCAGCTGGGATAGGCTCCAGCTTGCCTGCGACCCTGTAGAACAGGATAAAGCGGCTAGAGATAATGAGATGAGATGAGATAATCTTACGCTACTTGGTAAATTTTTCATGCAAATGTATTTTTAAAAAATCTCTCTCTTTTGTCAGTCTTACAATTATATTGTAATTTCTTTCCATACACTATATTGCCGAAAGTATTTGCTCACCCATCCAAATTATCGGAATCAGATGTTCCAATCACTTCCATGGCCACAGGTGTATAAAATCAAGCACCTAGGCATGCAGACTGTTTTTACAGTTTGGAGCTGGCCCCTTCCTCTTCCAACATGACTGTGCACCAGTGCACAAAGCAAGGTCCATAAAGACATGGATGACAGAGTCTGGTGTGGATGAACTTGACTGGCCTGCACAGAGTCCTGACCTCAACCCGATAGAACACCTTTGAGATGAATTAGAGCGGAGACTGAGAGCCAGGCCTTCTCGTCCAACATCAGTGTCTGACCTCACAAATGCGCTTCTGGAAGAACGGTCAAAAATTCCCATAACCACACTCCTAAACCGGCGGCACGGTGGTGTAGTGGTTAGCGCTGTCGCCTCACAGCAAGAAGGTCCGGGTTCGAGCTCTGTGGCCGGCAAGGGCCTTTCTGTGCGGAATTTCTTGCATGTTCTCCCCGTGTCCGTGTGGGTTTCCTCCGGGTGCTCCGGTTTCCCCCACAGTCCAAAGACATGCAGGTTAGGCTAACTGGTGACTCTAAATTGACCGTAGGTGTGAATGGTTGTCTGTGTGTCAGCCCTGTGATGACCTGGCGACTTGGACAGGGTGTACCCCGCCTTTCGCCCGTAGTCAGCTGGGATAGGCTCCAGCTTGCCTGCGACCCTGTAGAACAGGATAAAGCGGCTACAGATAATGAGATGAGATGAGTGTATTTAAAGTAATTCAAGGATAAAATTGGAAAGAAACTAATAACCCTATGTCATGATTTTAATGATGATCCCGCCTCTTTTTTTCTTACATTGTTTTTATTATTATCACCACTGGGTCTTGATATGCATAAATTATTGCCTCTGTTATTTTAAGCTGAATTGTTTGTCTATTACAATTTCACAATTAAAAACAACAACTCCCAAATCATTCTCGTATATCGATTGTTATAGTATATCTAACCAATGAGATTACAGCTCTGAAGGATGCCCCGCCTTCACCTGATTTTCATTGGAGGAGGAGTTGAGCAAACTCAAATGTGTATGGACAGAAATTGCATCAGTTGTTTGCTGTCCAATGCGGGCGCAGTAAGTGTGAGGGAGGCAGTAGAGCAGTATGGCGGCGCTGTTAAGGGGCTCTCGCAGTCTGTTGGGAAAGTGGTGTCACCATGTCTCCTCGGTGCAGGGTATGCTCGGGACATTTCTCTTAGTTACTGTAACTTTTTCTGATATTGGGAATGCAGTGTTGTTGAATGATTGTACTGTGGAGAAAAAAAAAATCTGTGCTAAATTAACCCATACTCTGTTTAAAAATGATCTAGTCCCAGTTTAACTTCATTGTGTTGTGCTGGTTAGTTGCTTTGGCTTGGTGTCTGGTTAGAGGGTTAATGTCATCAACAGCTTACATGTTCATTTGTTAGCTTATATTAACGCCATATCCACTTATAGGCTGTATCAGATTTACTGTAAGAGCAAGCTTTAGGTTTTAAACCAAGTTAATAAACGAGGTAGGTTGCTTAACCAATATCCTATTCCTGGTGCAGGATTTTCAGAAAGTGACAAGCTTGGGCTTTAAATAACTTGCCCTGTTTATATAAATAAGTGACTGCTTTTGTCCTTTCACCTTGTGATTAGCTGAAGGACATCACTGTTGTACAAGGGCATCCACTGTGTGCTGATTATTTTTTTTTTTTTGTTTGTTTGTTTCAGTCTCCAGATCCATGGCTTCGAAAACCCAGGTGGGCTTCGTTGGTCTGGGGAGTATGGGAAACCCGATGGCCAAGAACCTGATCAAACACGGCTACCCTGTGATTGCTACGGATGTCTTCCCTGAGGCTTGTAAAGAGCTACAGGAACTGGGTGCTCAAGTGAGAATGCATCAAACACGACTGCGTTACTTACAAATAGGGTTCATTTTAGGTGGTGTTTACCAGGGCTTTGAACCGGTTCAAGGAACGAAAACCGGGAGCTTTTTCTATTTCACATGGAACAGAAACGAAACCAGAAACTTTATTATTTTTTATGTTCCGGAACAGAAACGCTTATTAAAAATAATGGTAACTGGTTAATACCGGTTTTTATTTCGTTCCTCAAAGTTTCTGTAGCCTACAAATAAAGTCATTCTTCTCCTGCGCAAGTTCCTGTGTGACGTTCGCTGACTGAATGGAGAGAGCGGGAGGGTGGACTACGGTACTATCACGTCTCCACATCTTAAATAAGAGGTAAATATTGCAGTCTGTCGTTATTCAAAAACGTCAATTTCAAACACGATATCAATATATTTGTCCACGGTAATGAGAGGCTCGCGAACATTAAATGACGTTAACCTCTGTTAGCCTATCAATGCATAGGGCCTGACTAGCCTTTGGTAACACACTAAACGAATTATCTTTCATTTTTGGCACTTTTTCTGTTTGTGTAGATGGGAAGACATACTGAGAATCCAAATCGCCAGCATTTGAAATAATAATTGTTTTGAATTATTTCTTGTCTTATTTAATGAAGGTTGTAATAGAATTAGCCTACATTTGGCTTAAGCTGGATGAGACAGAGACATAATTTTATAGCCATTTGTTAAACAGCTGACAGGGAACGTAATTAACTGTTCCGGGAACGAAATTTTTTTGTTCTAACCGGTTCGGGAACGTCTATTTAATGGTGGAACCCAAAACCGGAAACGTTAAAATTCCGTTTCTGTTCGGAACGAACCAATAGGAAAAAAATTCTGGTTCAAAGCCCTGGTGTTTACATTAGACCGTATCAGCGGATCATCAGATTAACGTTTTTAAAACGATTCGCGTGCACACAGCAACGCCAATACACGGATACGCTAATCACATGACTAATTAGACGGCACGTCACATGATCCCAGTGTATATCGGGCATGTGCAAGTCACTCACCACTTGCAAGTGGAAGGATGGCAAGCGAACGCCTTCTCCAGCAGATAAACGCACCTGGCTGTGATGTTCATGTTCTCACTGAGTTTAAGCGCCTGAAGGAGGTAAATAAACCTCAGTGTGGCTCAGCGCTTCCTCCTGCGCTTCAAATCACTCCGCCCTGAACAGCGAGTGCCCTCTGGAGGGTGTGCACTCCGGCCCTGCGCAGCTCACAGAGCGCGCGAGTGAAGCGCACGAGCAGTGATTCGGGACTGAGCCGCTATGTGTGTGATCCCAACGCCAGCGAATCAGGAAGGTGGATGTCACAGTGACGTTGTCCAATGACGATGTCAGCTAGAGCTCAGCACAGCGTTTCGTCGTTCCTCAATGTTTACACAGCACTGGATCAGATACGAACTGGGTTGAATACGTGGGCCCTGGCGAATTCAAGTTGTTCCGCCTGTGGAGTCGTTTCCCGGCGTTTTAATGTGAACGGACAGTGCATCCACGACAAAAACGAGACGGATACGGTCTAATGTAAACACCACCTTAATGTCGTTTAGCACTGTCGCCTCACAGCAAGAAGGTTCCGGGTTCAAGCCCGGTGGCCGGCGAGGGCCTTTCTGTGTAGAGTTTGCATGTTCTCCCCATGTCTATGTGGGTTTTCTCCAGGTGCTCCGGTTTCCCCCACGGTCCAAAGACATGCAAGGTTAATTGTTGGCTCTAAATTGACCGTAGGTGTGAATGGTTGTTTATCTCTGCCAAGGAGGTTATGTTTTCGGTAGCGTTTGTTGGTTTGTCTGTTAGCAGCATTACAGAAAAAGTTATGAACGGATTGCTCTGAAATTTTTCCCAGAGGTGTGACTGGGCACAAGTAACAATCCGTTAAATTTTGGTGGTGATCCGGATCACCTTCTGGAGCCCGGATTTTTTTAAAGGATTCTTGGCGGAGGTCTGCGCTCTCAAGTGCTTTTCTAGTTGTCTGTGTCAGCCCTGCGATAACCTGGTGACTTGTCCAGGGTGTATCCCGCCTTTCGCCTGTAGTCAGCTGGGATAGGCTCCAGCTTGCCTGTGACCCTGTAGAACAGGATAAGTGGCTACAGAAGAAAGAGAGAAGAAAGTACAACTTTTATTCATCACACACTTGTGAAATTTCCTCTCTGCATTTAACCCATCTGAAGCAGTGAACACACACACATACCCAGAGCAGTGGGCAGCCATGCTAACAGCGCCCGGGGAGCAGTTGGAAGTTAGGTGCCTCGCTCAAGGGCACCTCAGCCCAAGGCCGTCCCATATTAACCTAACCTGCACGTCTTTGGACTGTGGGGGAAACCGGAGCACCCGGAGGAAACCCACGCAGACACGGAGAACATGCAAACTCCGCACAGAAAGGCCATCACCGGCTGCTGGGTTTGAACCCAGAACCTTCTTGCTGTGAGGCGACCATGCTAACCACTACACCATCGTGCTGCCCAGATAATGGATGGATGAACTAAGGTGGCACAACAGGCTGTCCAGAGTCTGCAGTTCAGTCCTGATCTCTGGTTATTGTGTTTTTTGTAAAGTTTTCTGTACTCTATTTCCATGCGGGTTTCTTCTGGGTTCTCTAGTTTTCTCCCACATCCCAAATGCATACCTGTAGGTGGATTGGCTATGCTAAATTGCCCCAAGTTTTGTGTGCGCATGCATGGTGCCCTGCATTGGGATGGTATCCTGTCTGGGGTGTATTCCCACTTCACACTCCTTGTTCCCAGGATAGGCTCTGGAGCCACTGTGACCTTAACCAGGATAAAGCATTTACTAAAAATGAATCAGTTGCTGAATTGAACCAGTTGGTATTCACAATATGACTTTGTTTTTATCATTTCTTTTATTGTGCTGTTATATTTGTGCTATAAAGAATGGATATGTCATGTTGGAAATGTGGTTTTTAATAAGTTTATTTGGTTTCTGTGATTGCCTTACTTTGCAAAAAGTGATATACCAAGCTAAAAACAAGATGATATTGCACCTTTCTTTTGTTTGCACTTTTTTTTTTTCTTGTGCTGTATGGTCACAGATCTTGGACACGCCTGCAGATGTGGCAGACAAGGCAGACCGCATCATCACAATGCTGCCATCCAGTCCTAATGTTATTGATGTGTATGCAGGCCCAGATGGCATTCTGAAGTAAGCCTGTGTTTGCTGTTTTCAACTGTTAATTTTTTTTTTTTTAAATGGTATTCATTGAGGGTGTAATGATTTCAATATGGTTGTAAAAAGTAGTATTGACATCTAAAGTTTCGAAAGTATTGTTTGTTTCCATTTATCTTATCCTTGGGTCTTTTCAAATGGTGTCGTTTATAGAAACTGGACATATGCATACACTATATATCAGAGTAGAATAGGATGTGTAGGGGTAATGCTATGTACACACCCATGGTCAAATAATGGTAAACTTTTGGTTTGAAGTCATTTGTATGAATCTTCTGCTTTTGGGGCCAAAGTAGTATATTTATATACATCCATCATAGGCCAAGTTTACATTAGACCGTATCTGTCTCGTTTTCTTCGCGGATGCACTGTCCGTTTACATTAAACCGCCTGGAAACGCCAGGAAACGGGAATCCGCCAGGGTCCACGTATTCAATCCAGATCGTGTCAGCTCCGGTGCTGTGTAAACATTGAGATACGCTGTGCTGAGCTCTAGCTGGCGTCGTCATTGGACAACGTCACTGTGACATCCACCTTCCTGATTCGCTGGCGTTGGTCATGTGACGCGACTGCTGGAAAACGGCGCGGACTTCCGCCTTGTATCACCTTTCATTAAAGAGTATAAAAGTATGAAAATACTGCAAATACTGATGCAAATACTGCCCATTGTGTAGTTATGATTGTCTTTAGGCTTGCCATCCTTCCACTTGCAAGTGGTAAGTGATATGCGCTGGGATCACGCACACAGCGGCTCAGTCCCGAATCAGTGGTTGTGCACTTCACTCGCGCGCTCTGTGAGCTGCGCAGGGCCGGAGTGCGCACCCTCCAGAGGGCACTCGCTGTTCAGGGTGGAGTGATTTGGAGCGCAGGATGCCTGCGGAGCCGAGCGTATCCGTGTATTGGTGTTGCTGTGTGCACACGCAAATTGTGTATTGGTGTTGCTGTGTGCACACTAATCGTTTTAAAAACGTTAATCTGATGATCCGCTGATACGGTCTAATGTAAACATGGGCATAGTGTGTGTATGTTATATGGACGCAAGTGTTTTCCTGGTAGATGCGCCACTCGTATTTTTCATACAAGCTACATCCAGGAAATGGAGAACAAAAACCATGACACAAATCTCTGTCACTCATGATCCCACTTCTGACACATATATTTTAGGGCGGCACGGTGGTGTAGTGGCTAGCACGGTCGCCTCACTGCAAGAAGGTTCTGGGTTCGAGCCCAGTGGCTGGCGAGGGCCTTTCTGTGTGGAGTTTGCATGTTCTCCCTGTGTCTGCGTGGGTTTCCTTCGGGTGCTCCGGTTTCCTGCACAGTCTAAAGTTGGGTTAACATGGGGTGGCCTTGGGCTGAAGTGCCCTTGAGCGAGGTACTTGACCCCTGACTGCTCCCCGGGCGCTGTAGTGTGGCTGCCCACTGCTCTGGGTGTGTGCATGTGTTCACTGCTTCAGATGGGTTAAATGCAGAGGATGAATTTCACTGTGCTTGAAGTGTGCATGTGACAAATAAAGGTTTCTTCTGAGGAAAGTGACGAGTAGTTTTGATAAATTTGGGTACTTTTTGTTTGTGAATGTGTCTATATAATAAGATCACCGGTTGGCTTGAAGATGTGAAGGTTTTTCTTCTCATGTTGGAAAAACTCATATTTTATCCAGAATACAGTGCAGATCTGAGTAATATTTCCCGATATTTCACTCCAGTGAAGTAACCCCCCAGTGTTTTCCTGCTGACTGGACGTGTGTTTGTCAAAATGTCGTACCGGTTCAAAATTAAAATTATTTTCATTAACTTGCGTATTTTCAAAATGTAGAGGATAGGAATTTTATCTTTGAGTAGTGAGTGTATAGTTCACAAGTAAGCAAAGCAAAGACTTTTTTCTCACAAAATGTATATTTTCACAAAATACATCCATGATGTATTTTGTATCAAAACTCAGTTTTCAATCAAATTTCAAAATGCATCGTGGATCTGGGTGAGATGGTTTTTTTTTTATTTTTTATTTTGTTTGTTTGTTTGTTTCCCGCTTCCCCAAAATCTTCATTCCGATGACGTCACTCTCCGTGTTTTCCCACTGACTAAATTCGTCAAAATGGCAAACTGGTTCAAAAGTAAAATTCTTTTGATTTAACTTGTGGGGTGTTTTTGTAGTGTATACAATAAGTCAAGTCTGGACACCCCTACTCATAAGTTTTTCTGTATTATAACTATTTTATACATTGTAGAACAATACATCAAAACTATGAAATAATTCCATGTTATGTGGTAAACATTTTCCATATTTTAGATTCTGCAAAGTAGCCAGCGTTTACCTTGATGCTTTGCGGATTATTAGCATTATCTTAACCAGCTTCATGACGTAGTCACCTGGAATGCTTTTCAGTTAACAGGTGAGCCTTGTCAAAAGTTAGTGCAATTTCTTGCTGCCTTGATTGGTTTGAGATCAAACAGTAAATAATAAAAATACAGCAAATATTCCTATTCCACAACTGTAGTAATCCATATTATGTCAAGAACCGCTCAACTAAGTGAAGAGAAACGACATCCATCATTACTTTAAAGTGCATATCCTGGACCAAATTTTTTTTTTTTTTAAATATGAAAGTATGTCCCTTTACACACTCATCCAGAAGGGTAATTTTGCACAAGGCCATCTGTCTACAGCAGAAAAAAAATAAAATGCGTCTGGAAAAATCCCAAGTGAGTCTGGAGCCAGGTTTGCGACGTCACCTGCGGAAGCGCCAGCAGGCTGCGAGAGCTTGCACGGTTTCAGTGCACAGCCTGTGTAGACCAAGCGCTCCCATTTCTTTCTCATTGTCCGGTGTTTTGGGAAACGATGAGTACTAATCCCATCGTGATTGGTGTTGCTACACCGTCCTACGATACATCTGTTAACCATTTTAATAATTACGTGATAACGTTGAAGAAATTTGCAGAAAACCACCAGGCCGTTTTCTCATAAACAAACCAGCGCTGACGTAGGATTCAGAACATAGTCTGCTCTTCTTCGGATATATGGCACTATCCTACCTTCATAGAGGCGTCCCGCACGCGATGTCACACAAATCAATGTTTGCCGGGAAATCCAAATGGCAAGTTTTTTCAGAGGCGGACCAATTCGCCTCAAATGGCTTGATTTCAACTGAATTTTTCTGGTATTGCGCAAGGTAAAAAAAAAAATTGCAGAGAATGCAAAATGTGACCGATATTTGACCAAAGTTTAATATAAAATAGGAGAATTATATTGATCTTGCTCCTGAATTTACCCGTGATATTCACTTTAAGACATGAAGTGACTTTTTATAAAAATAGGCATTGAACTAGAAGGTGTGTCCAATCTTTTGACGGGTACTGGACATCATTTTGCGCTCTTCAGTGAGTCAGATGTTTTCATGAGTTGTATAATAATTTATTACTTAAAATATTTTTTAAAAATCAAAATTCTAACACCAGGTAAAAATCGTATGACAATCTGTATTCTCACACTCTATTACCATATTCTGCTTTTAATCATAAATCTCAACTCGTTAATCTTGAAGTAAAATCTTGATTTACATGTTATACAGTAACTGTAGTTAATATGTACATTATCCAGTGATGGAGGTGGGAGCTTGGTATATTGACCTTTCTAAAAATAAAACTCAACACTTTTTTTTTTTTTTTTTAATATACTCATTGCTTTTGCTATACAGGAAGGTGAAGAAAGGCTCTCTGCTCATCGACTCCAGTACCATTGATCCTGCTGTATCCAAGGAAATGGCTGTTGCTGCTGAGAAAATGGGTGCTGTTTTTATGGATGCTCCAGTATCTGGAGGTAAAAGCATGTACCCACCACAGTGGTTAATGTGACCAAAACCAGACAAAAGTATTTTACTGGAGTGCGATGTTATTGTTTTCACACCCACATGTCCTGAATTGATGTGATTCATCCTTAGCTTCCCCCCCCACCTAAGCTCAGTATGAAGGGGGGAAAAAATGATTCGGCTTTGATTCATCCTTTTACCATAAGTGATGTCCAAGAAGAGGCAATTATGGGCAGGACCTTTCTACCCTTTGTTTCCAATGTGTTTTATCCATAAAATATGTCTGCAACATGTGTGTGTGTGAATGGAGAAATGTATTTTTCAGATTTTTCGCATTCCTAGATGCGGCATAATACTTTGCATCGTCCTTGCATGGGCACGGTCCTTAAATAGCCCAAGCATAGTTCATTGATTTAAAGACAGGTGTTGTTTTGTTAACGGCACGCGTGCCGGAGCTCATTAGGCGTGGGCGCGCCCCAAGGCGTGCCTTCAGGTGCATGTGCTAAGGTGTGCAGGACTGGCATGTTCAAGCTGCCAGTGTAGCTGCAGTCTTTTTAGTTGCGAATTACGAGTATTTCCTCTTGTTAATAATTCGCCATGTCAAAACAAGCAAAACTTTCCTCCTTCTTTCGACGTGAAGAGAGGTAGCAATTTATTATATATTTTTTTTCCATCAAAGTTGCATTTTGTGGTTTCGAAGCCAAGTTTTAGTGCCGTTTCTAGAATACAACATCAAGAAAACGTGGAAGAAACAGCAATAATGGAAGAGCCGGTTTCTAAGCTGCCTAAAACTAGCAATGGTAATTATTTTGTTACATAATGTACTCAGGCTGCCAGTTAGTGTGTGACACACACACACACACACACACACACCCTACGCCCCTGATTTACATGAGGAATTTGGTATTCATTGGTGTGTTTAAATTTACAGACAATACGAGTTAATGTAAACAATTGGCTTCAACTCGCATAAATATGAATTGGAAATTTTTAGTTCACTTTAGCTTCTGCAAGCGCACAACTCCTACTAAAAGATTGATAAACGAGGCTCAGTGTCCCCAACATTGAAACCTGAAAGCTTTAGAAACTCTAACAGACCTTTCCTTTTTAACAGGGCTGTTTTGGGATTTTGCTGAGTTTACCTTCAACTGTCTGATTTTTTTCAAAGTAATGAACTGTGTAGCAGGAAAATCACCGCGTTTTCTAAATGCACTCCTGAAAATTACTCATTAACTAGGGGAATTAAATTTGATATTTTTGACATGTTAATCATTTAATGTACATGAAAGAAAAAGGCTTAAAAGTTATAACTTTTTTTTTTGTTTTAGTGAAAATAAGTACTAAAATGCACTAGCATGCAGGGTTTTGCGTGGTGTTAAAATATGAGGTTGAAATATTTAGTTAATTTAATTTGTTTACCAGGGGCATCACCTTTTGTTTTTTTTTTTTTTGTTTTTTTTAAGTGGATTAGGTAAGGTTAGGGGTCTTTTTTATTTATTTTAAAAGAAGCTCTCAAATGGTTAAGTAGGTAAGATGTTAAAGCTTTTACAATAGCAAAGAAAAGCAATAAAATTGAAAGAAGAAAGAAACTTTATTCATCACACACTTGTGAAATTTCCTCTCTGCATTTAACCCATCTGAAGCAGTGAACACACACACACGTGAGCAATGAGCACACATGCATACCCAGAGCAGTGGGGAGTTCGCCCGGGGACCAGTTGGGAGTTCGTTGCCTCTCTCAAGGGCACCTCAGCCCAAGGCCGTCCCATATTAACCTAACCGCATGTCTTTGAACTGTGGGGGGGAAACCAGAGCACCCACAGGAAACCCACACAGACACTGGGAGAACATGCAAACTCCACACAGAAAGGCCCTCGCCGGCCGCTGGGTTTGAACCCAGAACCTTCTTGCTGTGAGGCGACCGTGCTAACCACTTACACCACCGTGCCACCCTAACTGACTCTTGCATCTTCAAATCAAGGACTATGAAAGTGGTTAAATTGTTTTAGTAGTGGTGTATTTGATTTTTCTTGGGTCATAAAATTATGTACATTAAAATTCTATATATTTTATAAACTACTTTTTGAAGAGTAATAAAACAAATTTTGCATACATTAAAGTATCATCAAATTATTTTTTTAAATGCATCCATACTGTTGCTGGGAAATTGGAAAATCTGCACATCCCTGTGTCCAAAATCACTCACTCGTTCCCTACTCCCTATATAGGGAATGACTATATAGTGAGCTCATTGGTAAAATGAAAAACCGCTTTCGGACACTAGTCCGTCATGCTGGTATTTACGTCCTTACTGTCGCACAATTAAAACGTGCCAGGTCAGTCGGCTGGTGGGTTTTCAAAATAATAAATACATGCATGTATTTTTGTGATAAATACATATTATACTGAGCATATTTTCCACATTAATAAATACACAAAGTACTTTGTCTGCTGCATATTTCAGTTCTTTTAAATACTTTCTTCTTTGCCGCTGCCTTTGATTAACTCAAATTTGAGACTTTTTTAATTTGATTTCTTTCAGCGTGACCGCAATGCATGATGGAATGTATTGCTTTGGTTAGTGATCATCGTTGTACACTACTTTGTGTGATGCATTGTAGGATACTTTTGAGTGCACTATATAGGGTGTAAATAATCCTCACTAAGGTTTTGGACAGCACTACAAAATGGGGTCCCCACTATATAGTGCCCTATATAGTGAGTAGGGAGCAATTTTCGGACACAGGATATGATGCCCTCTGATCGTATTAGAATAGCAAGGCCCCTTTTTTTGTGTGCGCGGGGAGGAAATGAGATCAAAAGATGAATGAGAGGATAAACAGAATTCCATCCCTTATTTCTGAATGGTTGCATCAAGATGTGTTGAACAACTTAGAACATGGGACCTTTTGTTTGAACTCGCCCATTTTTCAGGCAATCATAAATTTTGGAACATGTGACTGACAGGTGTTTCTTCTTGCCCAGGTGTGCCCCAGTAGATTTATAAATTTAAATAATAATGCAATGTATACTCTTGGTTTGAGTCCTGGGTTTAGCCTGTGGGTACTGGATTTGTTGTTAAAAAGGATAAACCAACATGAAGAATGGCGAGCTGTCTGTGGGAGAAAAGCAAGTCATTTTAAAGCTGAGAAAAGAGGAAAAATTGATCAGAGGCATTGCAAACACAATTTGGAATGTCCTGAAAAAGAAAGCACACCAGTGGTTTCTAACAGACAGACGTCAAACAGGTCAGCTAAGGAAAACGGCAGCAGTTGAAGACAAACATTGTAAGAGCTGTGAAGGGAAAAACCCTAAAACAGTCAGTGACATTTCATTTTCCTTTGCTAAGAGCAAAGAAATAGAGATGAGCCAAAACATTTCTGGAACCAAGTTTAACATCTACTTCACTTTGATAAAGGCTGAAATGTGAGGCTGAGGAGAGAAACATACACACACGCGCGCACACACCCCAAAAAACCTGAAATAAATGAAGTTGCAGCTTGGAAAACCATCACACAAAAAAAAAAGTTTGTTGGTGGACTGCAGGCTTGATGCAGTTACTGCAAGCAAAGGGTATGCAACCACATATGTTATTTACCAGCTGGGAGGTCTGTATCGTGAAGTAGTGTGACCGAGGTCTTGAAAGTACTGACCGAGGCCACGGTATTTCACCATACGGACCGACCTTAAGCTGGTAAATTTTATATATAATTTATCACGATCCATGCTGTAAAATTAATGCTATTCTCCTGAGAAATGCTGGCAAAAATTGATAAGATTTGTTATCTTATAAATCTTATTTAAAAAATATATATATAAATGTTGACAAAAAAATGCTACTATGTTGGTTGTGAACGAGCGAGTCGCCAGAGGTCCGTAACTGGGGGACCTGCGCGCCAGCCAAATCAGAGGGCAGGATTTGATGGGAACCGGACTGCGAAAAAAATAAATGTTCTTTACCAACTGAGAGGTCCGTATCGTGAAATACCGTGACCAAGGTCAGTATTCAAGGCCGAGGTCACGGTATTTCACCATACGGACCGACCTTAAGCTGGTAAATAATATATTTTTTTCTTTACCAAATTCTAACAGAAAACGAGAGCGCCCGAAAGGGAAAACGGAGCCGAGCCGCCATTTTGAATCCTCATTCACGGCTGTAATGCAAATTGCTTCCTCCTTGGTATACGAGTGCACTTCCATGGCAGGAAAAAAAATACATTTTGCTGCCTATGTAGTCCCCTATTTATACAAATGGGAGTCATTCAGGATTCAGCCATGTTTTTGCTCGGCATTAGCAGTTAGAGGTTTTTAGCTTTCTCCTGAAATGTTTTCTTTTATTTCTTCTTCCTCAAGGTAGTAAAACTCGCTTTCGCTGTGAACAGTCATTATCACGATCCATGCTGTAAAATTAATGCTGTTCTCCTGAGAAATGCTGGCAAAAATTTATAAGATTTTTGATAATCTTATCAATAAATCTTATTTAAAAAAAAAAGATAAATGTTGACAAAAAAATGTTGACAAAAAAAATGCTACTATGTTTGTTGTGAATGAGCGAGTTGCCAGAGGTATGTAACTGGGGTCCGTATTGTAGGATACAGACCCGCTCTCCAGCCAATCAGAGCACAGGATTTGATGGAAACTGGAGCGCGAAACAAATGTGTTATTTACTTTAAGACTGATTGCAAAGCAAAAGTTTTGGAGCAAAGGTGGCATGTTTTAAATTGAACACCTCTAGATGTACAGTTAGGTCCATAAATATTTGGACAGAGACAACATTTTTCTAATTTTGGTTCTGTACATTACCACAATGAATTTGACAAAACAATTCAGATGCAGTTGAAGTTCAGACTTTCACCTTTAATTCAGTGGGTTGAACAAAATGATTGCATAAAAATGTGAGGACCTAAAGCATTTTTTTAAACACAATCCCTTCATTTCAGGGGCTCAAAAATAATTGGACAAATTAAATAATTGTAAATAAAATGTTCATTTCTAGGGGCGGCACGGTGGTGTAGTGGTTAGCGCTGTCGCCTCACAGCAAGAAGGTCCTGGGTTCGAGCCCCGGGGCCGGCGAGGGCCTTTGTGTGGAGTTTGCATGTTCTCCCCGTGTCCGCGTGGGTTTCCTCCGGGTGCTCCGGTTTCCCCCACAGTCCAAAGACATGCAGGTTAGGTTAACTGGTGACTCTAAATTGACCGTAGGTGTGAATGTGAGTGTGAATGCTTGTCTGTGTCTATGTGTCAGCCCTGTGATGACCTGGCGACTTGTCCAGGGTGTACCCCGCCTTTCGCCCGTAGTCAGTTGGGATAGGCTCCGGCTTGCCTGCGACCCTGTAGAAGGATAAAGCGGCTAGAGATAATGAGATGTTCATTTCTAATACTTGGTTGAAAACCCTTTGTTGGCAATGACTGCCTGAAGTCTTGAACTCATGGACATCCAGACGCTGTGTTTCCTCCTTTTTAATGCTCTGCCAGGCCTTTACTGCAGCAGTTTTCAGTTGCTGTTTGTTTGTGGGCCTTTCTGTCTGAAGTTTAGTCTTTAACAAGTGAAATGCATGCTCAGTTGGGTTGAGATCAGGTGACTGACTTGGCCATTCAAGAATATTCCACTTCTTTGCTTTAATAAACTCCTGGGTTGCTTTGGCTTTATGTTTTGGGTCATTGTCCATCTGTATTATGAAACGCCGACCAATCAGTTTGGCTGGATTTGAGCACACAGTATGTCTCTGAATACCTCAGAATTCATCCGGCTGCTTCTGTCCTGTGTCACATCATCAATAAACACTAGTGACCCAGTGCCACTGGCAGCCAGGCATGCCCAAGCCATCACACTGCCTCCGCCGTGTTTTACAGATGATGTGGTATGCTTTGGATCATGAGCTGTACCACGCCTTCGCCATACTTTTTTCTTTCCATCATTCTGGTAGAGGTTGATCTTGGTTTCATCTGTCCAAAGAATGTTCTTCCAGAACTGTGCTGGCTTTTTTAGATGTTTTTTAGCAAAGTCCAATCTAGCCTTTTTATTCTTGAGGCTTATGAGTGGCTTGCACCATGCAGTGAACCCTCTGTATTTACTTTCATGCAGTCTTCTCTTTATGGTAGATTTGGATATTGATACGCCTACCTCCTGGAGAGTATCGTTCACTTGGTTGGCTGTTGTGAAGGGGTTTGTCTTCACCATGGAAATTATTCTGCGATCATCCACCACTGTTGTCTTCTGTGGGCGTCCAGGTCTTTTTGCATTGATGAGTTCACCAGTGCTTTCTTTCTTTCTCAGGATGTACCAAACTGTAGATTTTGCCACTCCTAATATTGTAGCAATTTCTTGGATGGGTTTTTTCTGTTTTCGCAGCTTAAGGATGGCTTGTTTCACCTGCATGGAGAGCTCCTTTGACCGCATGTTTTCTTCACAGCAAAAGCTTCCAAATGCAAGCACCACACCTCAAATCAACTCCAGGCCTTTTATCTGCTTAATTGAGTGACATAATGAAGGAATTTCCCACACCTGCCCATGAAATAGCCTTTGAGTCAATTGTCCAATTACTTTTGGTCCCTTTAAAAGCAGGGTGGCACATGTTAAGGAGCTGAAACTCCTAAACCCTTCCTCCAATTTTAATGTGGATACCCTCAAATGAAAGCTGAAAGTCTGGACTTTGTCCATGTCCATTATATAACTATAACTTGAATATGTTTCAGTAAACAGGTAAAAAAATCAAAATTTGTGTCGGTGTCCAAATATATATGGACCTAACTGTTAGGAAATGAAAGCTGAAATTCTGATCAGTTGTCTAATAAGTCTTTTATCTCAAACCCATATGTCTTTTAGTGTATTGCCAAAAAAAACCCTTTTGCTTTTCCAATACTTTTAAAAAGGATTTTCATGCATTTATAGAAATACCTTAGAGAAGGTGACTTTTTTTGATATTTGTCATATTGCATACGCTTATTTGGAAGTATGTCAGATTGCATACTTGGATACTAAATGGTACTATTATGAACAATAGTGTGCTGTTTGGGAGCCTATGTCTCATTTGTGTTGAAGGGCAAGTGTCAATGAATTTGGATGCATCACTCGTAATGCTCTTCTTTTTATGTTAATTAGACATGGGCCATTCATTGTGAGTGGTTAAATACAGTGTTAGTCAAAATTATGTTAACACTTAAATGGTAGAAATCATTTATTCACAAAACATACATCATACGTGGAAGATGATTTCACAGGACGGTCTCAACCTGTTCGAGCAACAGTACCATTTAAACCCCAGACGCACATTTGATGGTCACGGCACACCGCGCATTCAGGAGAAAAGTAATCCATTAGCATTAACATAATTTTGACTAACCCTGTAAATCTCTAGCTTCATGTACATAAACCTGAATTTGACCAGGTACACCTTTAAGCTGAAGAAAATGCACAAGGTAGGGATTCCACATTTCTTAGTATTGCTGCATCTCCTTATCTACACTCACTGAGCACTTTATTAGAAAATACACTACCGTTCAAAAGTTTGGGGTCACCCAGACAATTTTGTGTTTTCCATGAAAAGTCACACTTTTATTTCCCACCATAAGTTGTAAAATGAATAGAAAATATAGTCAAGACATTTTTCTGGCCATTTTGAGCATTTAATCGACCCCACAAATGTGATGCTCCAGAAACTCAATCTGCTCAAAGGAAGGTCAGTTTTATAGCTTCTCTAAAGAGCTCAACTGTTTTCAGCTGTGCTAACATGATTGTACAAGGGTTTTCTAATCATCCCATTAGCCTTCTGAGGCAATGAGCAAACACATTGTACCATTAGAACACTGGAGTGAGAGTTGCTGGAAATGGGCCTCTATACACCTATGGAGATATTGCACCAAAAAACAGACATTTGCAGCTAGAATAGTCATTTACCACATTAGCAATGTATAGAATGTATTTCTGATTAGTTTAAAGTGATCTTCATTGAAAAGAACAGTGCTTTTCTTTCAAAAATAAGGACATTTCAAAGTGACCCTAAACTTTTGAATGGTAGTGTATTGCTGCGTTCGTGTGCTATGGGAAGATGATATTTTCCAGTTGGGAAGTGATATTTACTAGTGTGTTGTGTTCACATGCTTTTGTTGTTGACAAAGGACGCGGACTGCGAGTTAGCAATAGTTAGTTAGCTATCGTTAGCAATAGCGTCTGCTCTGGATAGGTAAAAACAAACCATAACACATTTTTTTAAAGGAAACGGATTTCTAACGTATTATATTACACTTGTTAATGACGCAACATTGCATAGACACCAAAAACTACCCACTAATACTAGTAAAAAAAACTTTAGTAGCATACAATGCTTAACATTCAAGTGTCTTGTACCGCTCGCCGCCATGTTGAAAAGGTTAAAGTTCAGCTCATCTCGGCAACTCATGTATCAAAATTTTCTATGAGTTGCCCAGTGGAAAATACCACAAGAGGGGGCGTTCATGTGTGCTTTCCATGTCGGCGTTTGGTATTTACCATAATTCCCATAGCACATGAACGCAGCATATGTGCGCCTATTTATTCCATACAATTATCTAATCAACCAGTCGTGTGGCAGCACTGCAATTAATAAAACCATGCAGATATAGGCCAGTAGTGTGTTCACATCAACCATCAAAATGAAAAATGTGAGTTTAGTGATTTTTGACTGTGGCATGATGGTTGATGCCAGACAGGCTGGCAGTCCTGTGGACAGAAACACTTTGTTGATGAGTGAGAGATCAATGGAGAATGGCCAGTGTGGTTTGACAGGAAAGACGACAGTAACTCAGATAACCACGCCATACAGTTGTGCTGAGCAGAAAAGCATCTCTGAATGCACAACATATTGAACCTTGAGGCAGTTTGGCTACAACAGCAGAAGACCTCCTTGGGTTCCACTTATGCCTGCTAATGACAAAGCTGAGGCTGCAGGTGGTACAACCAAAAATGGATCGTTGAAGACTAGAAAAACATTGCCTGGTCTGATGAATCTCAATTTCTGCTGAGACACACAGATGACAAGATCAGAATTTTGGCACCAACAGCATGGATCCATGGCACACTTTGGGCCTGTTAATACTAATCAGTTATCACTTGTAAGATGCAACCTATTTCAGTGTTCTTGCTGACCAGGTGCATCCCTTCTTGTCCACAATTTACCATCCTCTAATGGCTACTATGGAATCCATGCCATGAAGAATTTAGGCTGCTTTGAGAACAAAGGGAGGTCCTAACCAGTATTAGTATAGTGTTCCTCAAAGTGCTCTGTAACTTATTTGTTGACTAGAAATAAATCCTCATTGAAAGTTTTGCTCAAGATAGAGTTGTAACGTACTCATGGAGACAAGCCTGCCCAGTCTCCACAGCACTCCCCTTTTGCTATTAGTGTGCTGGAGGTGCAAGGAGACTGGGCAGAAAGTGACTCATGCTAATAAAGTTCATTTCCACCCACAGACTTACTCCTGGGGTGTAAACGCCACACACACACACGCACGTGCGCGCTCTACATGTACAGATCTTTCATACGTGCTTCTGTTTGTTCTTCTCTTCTTCTTCTCAGCTAGATATGACCCACATTCTTGAACTCCTCAGCCACTTTGGAACTATACAGCAGCCCTAGCAGATTCATGATTTGTGTGTTCAGTTCCTTTCCTACTGCCCTGTGATTAAAGCTGTTCAGCTGTCCATGCTTAAACTTACTGTTCTGCATTGTATTTAGAAACACCATGCTGCAGTCTCTCTCTAACGCCTCATCTGAAATACAGCCTGTGCAGATTTTTTGACATAAGCTGCAGTATCTCCAGACCACTAAGGGAATGAGTCCAAGGCTGCTCACTCTAGAGTTTTAAACCTTTCAACTCCACTTTGAGGGAGGTTGCAGATTAATGGAAATAGTAAATCACAATTTTGGACTGTTACAGATGTGCATGAGGTGGGCTTTTTTTTTTTTTTTTAAATCTTTGGTTACAAATATTAGACACCTGTACACGCAGGCATGGGCCACAACAGCACACTTATAAGCCACTCTCAGTATGCACAGGCATCAGTGTATACACAACTCTTTTTTTTTTTTTTTTTTTTTTTAATAAATAATCTTGGCAGTTACTGTAATACAACCTTCCTTTCCTATAGGCTCGGCAGGGGTGCAATGGCTACCTCATGTTCTAAGACAGCCGGTTTTTATACTGAGCCAGCACCCACTCTGTGCTTTATGGCCCTTTTAATCAGGAAGTTGTTGCCTCTGGCTTTTCGGCACGTAAACAACAGCACGCTACTAGTTTTCTTTCCTTAAATTGTTGCCTCTCCCGACAAGACTGCGTCAGCATGGTTTGGCATGGGCGCCGCTGAAACGGCTTTTGGGTGCGAAACAGTCGTAAGAATTCCACAAACCTGCTCAGTCTCTGTACTTAGCCCCTCTAGTAGACATTATTCTCAGCTCTACCCTTGTGCCTATGAACTGGCCGTAATGAAAAGTGAGCCACAACAAAACTGAGCATGACGTCACTTTCGTCCATGTGTGAAAGTAGATGGAACTGCACTGCTGTAATTATAGAACTTATTCCTGCCTGTGTAATTAAGGCTCTGAGATGGAGTTAAAGTAAAGAACCACACAAGCTCTCGGCCTCTTTATTTCAAGCATGTTTGTTATTTGCTTATGCTGCATACTATGCCATTAATGCTCATTTGACTTGCTGTGACACATAGGGATTGGAATTTGCAGGATGTTTTTAAATTGTACCAAGATGTAATTTTTTTTTTATTCCCCCCCCCCCCCCCCCCTTTTGTTGGCAGCTTTCTTTGGAAAGACAGTTGGCTTCATTTGCTGAAATTAAAAGCTTGGTTGAAAAGTAACCCATTCACTGGATTTTACATTATACATACAGCTACGTTATACAAATTCTTGTGGCGTACTGCTTATCTAACCCATCATACAAAGGGCTTTGAGCATTTAAGTGAGAAAATGGCAAGCTTTAACAGTCTGATTTTAAGTAACTGTGGCAATATTAATACTGGACTTGTACTATAATACTACTCTTACTCAGCTCAAAAGTTAATTATAAAGCCCTTTACAAGATCAACTAGGGATGGTCTAATTCGGTACCACCTTCAGAAAGCCGTTTTCTGATTGGTATAGGTGTTGGAGCTGCCACTTCTGGTAAGCTGACCTTCATGGTAGGAGGAGCAGAGGAGGAATTCACAGCAGCCAAGGAGTTACTAAGCTGTATGGGAGCCAATGTGGTGTACTGCGGTCAGGTTGGCACAGGACAGGTATGCTTCTGACTTTGTCTTTGATTTTTGCCCTTGTTCCTTTGTATGTCAGTAACTGAGTTATGTTTTCTACTTGTGTAACTGTGTTTTCACACCACCTCTTCACAGGCTGCCAAGATCTGTAACAACATGTTGTTGGCAATAGGAATGATTGGCACTGCTGAGACCTTGAACTTGGGCATCAGGTATAGCTGGCCGATCTTAGTGGGGTGTTTTTTGGAAGGCGAGAGAACAAAATATGACCATGAAAATGCTATCTTCTATATCACGCTTACACTCCATATGAATTTTGGTCAGATTTAGCCATGTTTTATCATTTTATTTGTAGAGGCAGAGATGAACAGTCGCACTCTGGTGTAAGTGGTCTGTTTTGATCTCCTCTGATAGGCTGGGGCTGGATCCCAAGCTGCTGACAGAAATACTCAACATGAGCTCAGGCCGCTGCTGGTCTAGTGACACCTATAATCCTGTTCCAGGAGTGATGGAGGGAGTGCCCTCAGCCAACAACTACCAAGGGGGGTTTGCAACTACACTAATGACTAAGGTAGGATTTGTCTCTGTCGTCGTCGTCTCTCTTGCATGTTCATCCAGCACTGTTAACGTACACCATCCAAAAAGTCTTGATTCTTTCTTTTCATGAAATAAAATCTTGTTAAATTTTATACACAGCTTCAATCTTTAGCTTGTTCCAGTGACTAGATAACTGGCATTTTTTTTTTGCTTAAATAACACATTTGAATAAACATTTATGTAAAATAATTCCTTAAATCGTGTTTACTGCAGGATCTGGGACTCGCACAGAACACAGCGACAAACACGAAGAGTCCGGTTCTCCTGGGTTCACTGGCTCATCAAGTCTATCGTATGATGTGTGCACGCGGTTATGCCAGCAAGGACTTCTCCTCTGTCTTCCAGTTCCTGCGTGAGGAGTTGGGCCAGTAGGGGCTGACACTCCCTTAGTGTGCCTGTAACCCTACTCTTTTGCCTTATCAAGACCTGTTGCGAGTAATGTTTGCACATCGTGTAAACCTGTGTGTGATCAAGGACTTCAAGTCTATGAAGTCAAATGAATAGAATTAGGGGACGTGAATGTGTAAGTTTAAGAGATTCTTTCCAAAAAAATTTCGGTCCTTGTTTTTGGAATCCTGTTACCTGTTTAGGCCTGCCTTGTACAAACCATGTTCCCATGTTTAACTCTTGACACTGTGAATCTGAGGCAGTACTTGCTTTTGTTGTTTATCAGATTCTGTGGCGTTGTGTCCTGTAGACTGACGTTGGAATTGCTCTTATGTTTTCAGCTGAAGGAACTGGTAGCAGCTCCAATGAAGAAGTGACACGTTTAGACTCTACTAAATATAAACGCTCCTTTGCTCGAGCTATCAGAGACACAGCAAACCTTAGCTTACAATTCTGTAGCACTTTTTACTTTTCTGTTTTCATGGGTAATTTTTTTTTTTTCCTTTTTTCCCCTAGTTTTATTTTCACAGCTATTGCTGTCATGTCTAACAGATTTGCAATGGTGTGTACAGGTCATAAATCTTATGTCTGTACTCTGAAATTAAAGCAAGAAAAAAAAACTGACACTGAAAGCTGGTTTCCTCGAGGTGATGCATAAATTCCTGACTAACGCATTCACTAATGAACTCCAAATGATCATTTTCTCATGGTTTTTATGATTCCTGACGCCTGGTCCATGTTCTCATTGGCAGTGCCATGCTGGGAAACTGAAGACGTGGATCAGGGTGCTTTAACGCAGTGTTTTTCTCTTCTCTTCAGTGTGGCTTGTCGAGGCAGGTGAGAAACGCAGCAATCGGGGTGCTGACAAAAACTACGCTCCAAGAGCATCTGGTTCTAGGCGAACTCTAGTGGATTTAATTGCACTGAGAAAGCGATTCGACTCTGAATCGACTTCAATCGACGCAACTAATGGAAATGAACCAATACCATGTTTTATGGGTTGGGTACCAAAGGGCTGGGCGCAAATGTGATGTGTTTTGGATATTTGGACCTAATAACGAAACGAAAAGAAAAGCTGCACAAAAAGTTTTATAAAAAGTGTTATAAAATGTATCCTATATTTACTGAATCATCTATTTAGTGCTGGTTGTCTGTGTTCAGTAATTTTGTGATTTTTGTGCACATAGAGAGGACCCCCCCCCCCCCCCCCCCATCTCTGTATTTCAGACCAGTTAATGAAAACATTTTACGACTCGCTTTATGTCCATAATCCAAAGTTATTTTGATTCCCCCCCCTCCCTTTTAAAAAAAACATTGCTTGGTTTAATTTTGTGCAGTGTGAAACCGAACCCAACACCTCAATTTCGTTTAATTCGGATCAGTCAAATCAAAAACATGAGTGCTTTCACATGATATGGCCTGTAATGGTGCTGTCTGACAATCTGGAAATTAAGGCAGGTCATGATCGCAGTCCTGCGATCGAAAATATGGGAACATCGAGGCAATGCAAAAATAAGAAACAATTATCAAGTCACTTATGTTTAAAGCTGCTAATAAACACTGGTTATTTTACATGTCCTCTTCACGGTCCCTATGATGATCTTGAATAAGCCTGAATATCAAAGCCTATGAGTAGCCTGAGACTTGGGGTTCGAAGTGGCAGATAAACAGGTCTACATCTTTCCCTCTGTAACACCATGTTGGGGAATCTGGAGAAGATTAAAATGACTAAACTGTAACTGGGCAGACACCGGTCTTCAATTTATCTACATTTAGCAAGTCAGTACAAAAACATTTTAGATTTCCCTACGTGAGTTTAACGTTTGCATGTCCGTAAAGAAAGAGAATATTATATAAAGAGACCTATTTTCAGACAAAAACAAATCATGGTTGCTGGGTTTTGCTTCAAAAATAAGCAAGTATGATGGCCAAGTCTGCAGAAGAACCGTGGCCGGTTCTCCAAGATGCTCAGGAAAACATCCCAGCTCATCTCCTTTTAATATTTAAAAAAAAAAGAGCAAAATATACCTGAGACTTTTTTTTTAAGCAAAGGGCTATCCCACCAAATATTGACTGTTTCATTTATTACTCTTTACTGTTCTTTATGGGTTTTTTTTTTTTATGTAGGAACATTTAATTTCATCTTTGCTTTGCAACATGTGTGGGTGTAGAGTACCAGTTAAGTGTGAAGACATTGAATAAATGTTTTTTTTTCTTTATTTTTATTAAGACACTTCATGTCTTAAAGTAATGATGGATGTCGTTTCTCTTTACTTAGTTGAGCGGTTCTTGACATAATATGGATTACTACAGTTGTGGAATAGGGCTATTTACTCTTATTTACTGTTTTATCTCAAACACAGTGCAATTTCTTGCCTTCTTAATTAACTTTTTACAAGACACACCTATTAACTGAAAAGCATTCCAGGTGACTACCTCATGAAGCTGGTTAAGATAATACCAATAGTGTACAAAGCGTCATCAAGGGAAACACTGGATACCTTGAAGAATATCTAAAGTATATGAAACTTTTTTTTTGGTTAGCACATTTTTGTTGACCACATAATTCCATATACATGAAGTGTCTTAATTAATAAAAATAAAGAAAAAAAAAACAAAGTCTTCACACTTAACTGGTACTCTACACCCACACATGTTGCAAAGCAAAGATGAAATTAAATGTTCCTACATTTAAAAAAAACCCCATAAAGAACAGTAAAGAGTAATAAATGAAACAAAGTCAATATTTGGTGGGCTGGCCCTTTAAAAAAATAGTCTCAGCTCCGTTTTTTATTGTATGTTCCATATAATATATCATAGTTTTGATGTCTTCAGTATTGTTCTACAATGTAGAAAACAGTCCAAATACAGAAAAACCTCTAAATCAGTAGGTGTGTCCAAACTTTTTTTTTTTAAAGAACAGAATAAAGACTTCCAACCCGTGTTTGGATTTGTGCTTGAATATTGTGAATGAGAGTAAATAATCACCAATGTTTAATGTCTTTACACAATATGCACAAATATTATAAAACTAAAATTATACACACACACACACACACACACACATATATATATATATATATATATATATATATATATATATACTTTTTTTTTTTCACTTACTGGGTTTAACTTTGGCTCAATGTTCGACAACCAGAAAAGAAATGAACTGTAAGAACTTTATATTTTGTTCATATTCAGCTTTAATTTACAAATTATTTGAGTCGATTTTAATTACATTTCTCTAGACATTATGTAGGCAATACACTTTTAAAAACAAAACACGTTAGCCAGTTAGCAAATGATAGCAGTGTTGATGGCCCAAAACAACATTAACTAACGTTATTTGAAAGGAAAACGTTTAAATATTAGGTTAATTTTTTTTACACAACTGTATACTTTAACAGCTGCATAACTATTAGGCTAATTTTACTTTTAGCTATAGTTATCTGTAACATAACCTCAAATTCAAGTTATTTCTAATCCTAGGTTTGATTTTTTTTCCCCCCTCATGATTTCAGTATGTACTAGGATATTAGGATATAATGTTTAATTATTTATGTTTCAGTCGGATAAAGCTGTTTTCACTTTCACACCAGGTGGTTTTTGTAGATAAAATGACTTGTGTTATGCTTCTTTTATTTGATTTAGCTGGATTCGTCCTTATAGCACCCAGGGCTTCCAATCTGAACCAATTTTAGAGTGTAAATACATTAAATTATAGTCAGATTGAACCGTAATTAGCCTATAACCAAGCAGCATGTGCAAGTGGATATACTACCAAAAAAAAAATATAATCCTATCCATTTATTTCACCCTGGTTACAAATCAGAGTCATGCAAACGGAACCGACAGAAAGTGCGGATGGACGGTGCACTGCAGTACCACTGCTATCCCCATCATATTTTGTCGATGACATAACAATGTTTTCACTGACTGAGTTTTGGGATGGAAATCCATCTGGGCGAGGAACTGCGTGGATTTATGCTTAAATCTGTAAATTGATTTAACAGTGTTCTAGAGAGCAAGTGCACTGTCAAGATAGGAAAGACAAACCCAAACAGGCTTAACGGGAACTCCCACTCTCCTTTCATTTTCTCACCTTTGCACTCCTTGCATACCATCAAAGACACAGAGAGAGACAGAGAGAGAGAGACAGAGAGAGATTGCGATTGCTTTAACACGTGAATAATCACAAGATCCATTATATGAATTTTACACATGAAATATGTTTCACACATTTTCACATCTTCCTACGGGGTAGTGCCTGTACTTTTTTTTTCCCCATGGAGTGAAGGAATGCATTTTTCCTTTTCCGTGTTTTTCCTCACTCTTCTTTTTTTCCCCCACACACGTTAATTATTTTTTTTTACACAGTGGTTTTATTTTTCACTTGTGGTCCCATATCATTCAAATAATGTCACGTGTTTTGCAGCAGGCGCAAATAAGTCAGGGTGAAATCCACCTTCACTTGCAGAATCATGGGAACATTATGATCGCATGCGAAATGTATGTGATTTTAGATAAAAAGGTGAGCATAAATACTATATTATTATTATTATTATTATTATTATTGGCGGCGTCGTAGTTGTTGTTTGTTTTCTTTGTCTGTTTGTTATAATTCCAATTAGCCTTGACACCGTTTCCTGCATGTTTTGTTGATAAAGTGTATGCTTTTGATCTTTGTCCTTTTTATACGATCACCTTTGTCTCACATTGTGGAGCTTCCTCTTTAAAATGTTGGTCATAGGCTCTCAGACCTCTAAAAGGACTGTGTGGGGATGGAGGTTTCCTTTTTTAGTATTTAAGGTGGGCCTTCCTCCGGTTACTGCTGTTGTCCTCTTCCCGCATAGCAGTCACGGAATAACAAGTTCATTGGTCTGGCTGTGGGTACAAACAAGACAAACACAATTGGAGGGAAGTGTACATCATGCAGTACAAGTCTAGCCTTTTACTTTTTGCAAGATATTCCAAATGAATCACTGACTGGAGCTGTAAATGATTTTTTTTTTAATTCGGCACAGTGACTGTTACTGTCACAATAATGATGTTTAGTGAAGTCAATCGGTTGCAAACTTGATGTATTGCTACCCCTCCTTTCCTGATCACTGACTAGCATTTTGTTCATTCTTTGTACCATGTTAGTCTTTTTGCCTACGTTATTTGTGTTTATGTTGTATTTCTTCTGTCTCTTATTTGTAATAGTTTGTTTGTTTGTTTGTTTGTTTGTTTGTTTGTTTTGGGCTCTGTTTTGTTTTTGTGGTTGTGGCTTTTTTGTTTTGTTTTGTTTTGTTTTGTTTATCATTCCTCTGTAAAGCGTCCTGGGGTTGGTGAAAAGAGATGCATAAGTTAAACTTGTTGTTGTTGTTGTTGTATGTAAGGCTTAATGGTTCGTTTGAAAATAATACACTAGTTATTTTCAAATGAACGAGTTTAACTGATTAGTCAGTTTATTTAATTTAGGTGCACAGACTCAATACTTCAACTATAGTAGATACCTTTAAAAACAAAACAAAACACTGTACTCATAGGCTACCTGGCCATTTAACTGTCTCAACTAGATTACTCTAATAAAGCACAAATGACTAGCTCCCACCTATCTCAGTTTCACCAGTTTACGAGCGTTAGGGGAAAATGTTTTGGTACATATACAAACGCTCACAGTTTGTTAACAAAGTTTTCAGTGTGATTTCGTTTATAATGTCAGTCTTCAATGTTGCACCAACTAAAGATCAGTCAGTCAGTGTCTGTCTGTCTGTCTGTCTGTCTGTCTGTCTGTCTCTCAGTCAGGAAAAAAAGAACAGGAACATAAGTATCGGTGTGCTTAAGATCTTATCCTGTAGAGAACCACACATAGGTTCTAATGCCAGATGTCACATGATCACAAGGCAAACCCATAAAAAGTCCATTAAGCCAGGAGGCCTAAGTGCTGCCTTATGTAGCTGACAGTTCTTCCAAACAGAGCTTTGTGCTTAACCACTGTCCATTTGAATTGCTTTACTCAATATTTTATGGTTAGCTTGTTTCTATGACCTTCTTCATGCCATTCAGTATATGGTACTTCACCCCTCAGTACTTTGATTCAGATAAACCTATTAAATAAAAAAATATTCAGAGGAATCAAAACAGAAAGAAAAAAATGTCTATGGCGTTCCTTATCTTTAGGGCTGATTTATGTTTGTTCCTCAAAACCGCAATAACCTGCTTTCTGGAAGATTGGGAATTTTGCTGGGAATTCTGGTAAAATCCGAAGATCATGGTGTTGAAATGGAATGTCGATTAACCTCTATCCTGTCAAAAGGCAGAACAAACAATACTACAATGAAATAAATACCTTTTAATACCTCAGTTTATAGAGTGTCTGTGACGGCTTATCTTTTAGGACGAAATTATTGATGGCTGTATTTAGATGATTGATCAGATTTGAAGAAAACGAACTAAATTAGACTAAAATGTGGGATGATATTGATTTAATTTTGTAAAGCATTCCGGATTGATTGTTTATAGGAATTCCATTATTATTTTTGCTTGGAGAGAGTAGATAGTAATGAAAAAGCCACATGCTCGTATATTCACATTAACACTGTAACCTTCCACTTTTCTAATGTCTAGTCGACACTAAAGAGTCTTAAAAAACGGCCTGAAGTGTAAATAGATCTAACTTAAACGGATTGACCAGTGACCATGT